>NC_083110.1:41903109-42210427 GCF_949774975.1 Lagenorhynchus albirostris | reverse complement strand
AAAAAGAGAGTAAGCAGGCTTCCCTGGTGGCGCAGTGGTTGAGAGTACGCCTGCCGATGCAGGGGACACGCGTTCGTGCCCCGGTCCGGGAAGATCCCACATGCTGTGGAGCGGCTGGGCCCGTGAGCCATGGCCACTGAGCCTGCGCGTCCGGAGTCTGTGCTCCGCAACGGGAGAGGCCACAACAGTGAGAGGCCTGCATACCGAACAAAAAATAATAATAATAAAAAATAAAGTGTTTGATTTTCAAAAATGGGCATATATACCTTAATAAACATATTAAAATAGCAACCAAAATTAACTAAATTAAGACTATAGAGTCAAACTAAGAAATATATCAGAGAAATGTTTTAAATTACAGGTTATCTTAGTTAAGAGCACAGTGTTTGAAACCATGCTACTTATGATGAATCCAGTTTCTGTCACTTAGCTGTGTGATTCTATCCATGTTATGTTAAATAAATTATTGGAGTAAAAGAAAAGAAACAAATATATAAGTTTTACAGAGATAGAGTGAATCACTTATAAGTAGGAGCTATTCAAACAAAATATTACCTCTAAAGGATTATATTCTGTGCATGTGGTGGTTTGGTGATGTGTTTATCATTACCTACTCTATGCTTACTACTAAGAGATTTGTTTCTATTTTTATTGCAGCACGTCTCCCAGTGACTTAGATTTCTTTAAGAGCTAGATCATAATAAGCCTAGTCCTCCTGCCATAATTTTTAATAATTTGCAATTGCTAATACCATAATTCAACAGGGAGGTTAGGAGTTTCTGAAATAAAATGATCACACTAATGATGATTAGCTTTCTGTTAGGCCTATTAGCAGAATGGATGTCCAGAGAGGTAGACACTATTATTAAATGTACTCTTCTTGTTAACAATGGTGCTGTGATGCCTCCTAAATTACAGGAATGCAGTAAAGAGCCCAATGAGATTAAGACATGGTGGATTACAATGAGGAGAAACAATTAAAATGGAGTTTCTGTTAAGTCTGTTAATACATGTACAATTTGGAACAATCCTAGAATATATTTAGACAGTGAAATAAGTAGAGAGGATTAACTTTCTCATTAATAATTTCAATGCAGATATCTTACCTTAATATACCAAAATTGAGACAGTAATTGAGAAATAAATGGGAATGCAAAGTTATTAAATTCTGTCATTTGTCATTATCATTCTAGTTTTATATGACATAATGAAATGGAATATAGTAAACATACATTATAAAGAAAACAATTAATTTCCATGACTAACCCAGTATTTTTTAAGTTCCATGAAATATGCTATTATTAATAAGATCCAATGTCCCAAGAGTTAGCCAATCATTACTAACTTATTTATACAGCATTTTCCAATCTATTCAAGGATTACTTAATGAGACTCAGACAGGTTCCCTTACTTGAACTGAATCTGCACTGGGACACATTCTAAAACATACTAAATGTCCTCAAACATATGTGTAATGGGAATACTGGGAAAAGAAGAAAGAGAGAAAGGAAAAGATGAGATATTTGAAGCAACAATGACTGAGAATTTCCCAAGATTAATATAAGACACTAAACCACAGGTCCAGGAAGCTCAAAGAACAAGTGAAGGAGAAACAAAGATGTTGTCAGACAAACAAAATTTGAGGGAATTTTTCACCAGTAGAACTGATTTGTAGAAATGTTAGAAAGAGTTCTTCAGAAAGAAGGAAAATGAATAGGTCAGAAATTTGGATTTACATAAAGAAAGAAAAAGCATTAAAGAAGAAATATGCAAATAAAGACTTTTATATTTTTTATTCTTAATTGATCTAAAAAAGTGATTGTTAATTGATCAAATAAACATATTTCTTTATATGTTTGAGTGTACATGGTGACTTAGTTGTCAAGAGCCTATATATTTTGGTGAAAGTATCACGAGGATTTTGAGCTATGACCGAAATACTGTTATGCTTAGTTTAGTGTACTTTTATACTCATCTATTCTTAAACTAGGTATAAATTATTTTATGCTAATGTGACATTTTTAAAGCAAATCTAATTTTACACACACACATACACACACACACACACACACACACACACACACAGAGCAGCTACAAAAATTAGGTATCTTCTTTCGTTAAATTCCAAACGGAAGCAACAATGAGCTAAGGTGAACTTCATTAGAATCAGAATCCTTCCCAGTATAACCATGTCTCTATCTCTGGCTTGACAGGGTCTTAAGAAATTTGGTGTCAAAATTTCTTTCAAATGATTTACTTCTCTTCCTGTTCCATGTAAGGTATCTATTTGCAATTTATTCATAGAGAATGGAGGACAATCTCTTAAAGCAAATTTAATTTTCAATCAAACTTTACCAACTCTTAGCCCTCCTATAGTGCCTTAAAAACTCATATGAACTACAATTTGCTATGATGTCTTATTTGATATGATCTCACTTTCACCCGGGAAGAAAATCAATCAGGATTTCTAATACATGCAGATCTTAATGATCAAGGTTTTGCTTTCCAAAAGTAAAACTGTTTGCGAAATAAAGTTTTAGATGTAACACTTATTTAGACATAAACTTGACTTATGACATAAATCAAAATATTTTAAAAATAAATATATTACTTGTTTTAAATTGTAATTATGACCTAATAACACCATCTCCAAGCCTGATAAAAATTCAATAATTAGGCACAAAATCCTCCAATTTAAATCTACTAGAAAGTTCTCAATGGTATAGATTCCACTACTGTATTTTTCTCTCAGTAATTAAGAGGAAGGAAATTACCAAATGTCAAACATATAAATAAATAAAGAGGTACTCTATGCACATAGTCAAATGGTCTCTATCTGTTTTATTTTAAAAAATTATGAGAAAAGTAAATATTTTACCAGGTTAGCATTTGACTAAAAGACAGTTAATATCTTTTTCAGATAAAAAAAAAAAAAAAAAACAAGGAGGATACTTCTAAAATTTTTATTTTTGCTTGTCATTTAGAGGAAAGAAGGCCAAGGATCGCAGCGCTCTGTAACCATGTTGTTTTACCACCCAGTTATCAGAATTCAGTCTTTCATGATTATCACCCAAACTGACTTTCTATAAACATTGCTCCTAAGGCATTAGGATTCTTCTGTGAGATAGAATTACAAAATCTAGATCAACTATGTGCTGGTATGTTATCAAAGTATAAACTGCAGAGAGGCTTTTATCTATATTATCTGTATATGGTTTCAGAAGGGCCAAGTTATTTTTGTGGTTTAAGATATGCAGGGAAATTTTAGGTCATGTATCTTTATCTAATCTTGAATCTCATTCTTGGCCTCCTGTGGGACAAACGTCTATTGTGCTTTAATAGTCTTCCCTTAGTACCTATCAGTATACAATGCAGAGAGGCATTGTCTAATTCTTCAAAAAGTCACTAAGGTATTATCCCATCATTTTTGACACTGACTTGATGAAATGCATCATTAATTTGAAAAATTTGTTTCATATGTATTAGGTTTTTAATGAAATTTTGCCTGGCTTATTTTAAATATTATCTATCTTCATGCATTGGAGTCCACATTTGCTAGTGATGATAGATAGATAGATACATAGATAGATAGAGACATAGATGTATTTTTAAGTTTGAAGCACTATTTTGAATTGTAATGGAAGGGAAGCCAAGTATGCTTACTTACATTATACTCTGGTTACTTGGTTCAGAAAATTACATTCATTAGTATGAAATTTCATACTGGAAAAATAAAGGAGAGAAATATATTTTTCTTCTGGGAAGGTCCAATGGCTCTGTTAACATGTTGTAAAAAAAAAAAAGTTGTTCTGAACAGACACAATTGTCTTTGAAGAAAAATAGACTGGCAGTAACCAAAGTCCACTTTATATATTTACTATTATTTATTTTTGAGAAGAGAATAACTTCAGAAAAAGACAAACTGAAACCTATGGATATTTTAAAGTTATGATTAATATATTAGAACCCCTATCTTCTCTCCTGACCAGAACATATGGATATTTTCCCACCTTATTTGAAAATGACAATGATTTTATGATTTTTATATTTGTAGTTTACCTAATCAATCATCATTTTTCATTTGCAAACATGTGTTCGAGAAAGGTAGTCCCTGATAGCTATTAGGTAGGAGTGGGTTTGGCTTTAAGAGGTAAGCCATGGTTTTCTCCTGTTGAACATAAACAATTTCAGAGGTCATGAGACACAAAAGCAAAACCACTCTTTAATCATGTTTAAGCACAGACAAAAATAAGAACTCTGTCCAAACCACAAAAATGACCAAGCATTCCCTTTTTCATGATAACATGAGTTAATGATGCTTCTTTATCAATTATGGCTTTAGATCTGCTCCAATTCAGCCATCATCTAAATAAAACATGTCAACCTATCCAATCCTAGAATTACCCTTGCTTTCCAACAGCATTCAATGCAAAGCAAAACACTGCCTTCCTGAACTGTCTCCAAAATCATCTAACAGAAGCTAATATCTTATAACAACGTCCTACTAATACCCTCTTGCTGAGATGCTTCCTCTTTCCCCATGGTAGGCTATCTTCCTTGTTGCAATGAACCTATAAACTAAACCTCCTTTGCCCATATAGGTGCTCCTAATGATCTTTGACTAAAGGGCAGTTGCATGACTTTGCAAAGTAGTGATTTTGCACATATATGAAACTGTACATATATGACACTTTGTAAACATACAAGGCTCCTTTGTAATCCACTGACTTATTTGTGACTTTTCCTTTCTTTTTGAGATTTGTGTTTATGTGAGACTATCAGAATAGAAACTTAAACTTTCATTTCTCCTTAATTAACCTATTTTAATTTAGTACATTAAACATGTAAATATATTCAGCAAATATATTTTCTGAGTGCCTATTATATGCTGGACCCTCATCTGTGCACTTGGCAACACTTGAGAAAGCAATACAAACAATGTTCTTGCACTTTAGTTAAGGAGCTATTATGTGCCAGATCCTGATATCTATTATTTGATTAAAAAATATCCGCATGTAACTAATATTGCCAGGGAAAAGGGCACTGTATAAATAGAAGTATTTAAGTAACTGTGGAGTAGAGGCAAAATGTTAGTATGAGTAG
This sequence comes from Lagenorhynchus albirostris, assembly GCF_949774975.1. Taxonomy (NCBI): domain Eukaryota; kingdom Metazoa; phylum Chordata; class Mammalia; order Artiodactyla; family Delphinidae; genus Lagenorhynchus; species Lagenorhynchus albirostris. The sequence goes on along the minus strand of NC_083110.1, from coordinate 42,205,324 downwards.
GTGAATGTTAAAACAATTTTCTGTTTGTTAAAGGTTCTTGCTCTCTAGTCTGTCTATATTGCCTTTAATATTTTGAGAACCAGCCCCTTTCTGCCTGAGCTCTTTGTTGTTGTACTTCGTGGAAGGCAAAGAATGTCAAAAACACACAAACATGCCTACCCTTTCCTACCACTTTCCTCGACCACCTGCTTCACAGTCACCTGCTCTGCCTTCCAGGTTATCATAGATAAGATTTCATTAAATATTTTGCGTTTTACAATGTGGATTTCTAGTTTTCCAGTAATGCTATCTCATTGCTAAAAGCCCAATTGCAAAACCAATGTCAAACATTTTATAGGTTTTTATTGTAGCATCCCACTCGAAAGAACTAATTTCTCTATTAGCTTAGTTATCACTCACTGCTGTAAATACATCTTGACTTATCCATGGCTTAAGAAAATAAGAGCTTATTATTCATTCATGTCACAGTGCAATGTAGGCGTTCTCGCCTTCCATCTGACTACTCTGGGACTTGGACTCCTTTCTTGTGATGCCACTATTCTTTAGGTCCTCAATGTTTTCATCATTCTCCCAGAAGATAGGGAGAAAGACTGTTGGGAAAGAACATGCCTATGTTAACTACTTGTCCTGAAATAGACATAGATAACAATTCTTACATTTTATTGGCCAGAACTCAGGAAATTACCTCATTTAAGTGCAAGGAAAATGATAAAATATAGCCTAACAGAGTATGTGGTAGGAAAATGAAATAGGTTCTGATGAACGCGTCATAGTCTCTGCCACAGGAACTTCAAGCATTTACAAATTTTTCACACTGATATTGTTGTCACTTACAGTTTTCCAAATCCAGTGTAGCAAATGAAAAGACCTGGACCTAAGAGAATCAAATTCTATGGCATTTCTTTCCTGAACTGTCTTTTTCTTCTTGCTAAGTTCACTTAAAGAACTGTCATTTGTTATGTGACTCATAAAAATTAGAGAGAACAAATGTTGGGCCTCAACTTCCATGCAAGTTCTCATTTAAAATGTTCTTTTTAATACCAACTGGCTAGTTCAGAGCATTTATTCACAGGCATTAACACTTTGTACAGCTTTTGAGAAGACAGTAAAAAGGCTAATTTTTCCAGTCTTTCTACTATGTACAGTTATTTCTTCTATGTGCTATGGAGGACATGACTTAAATTCACCTAATTTCCACTTTCAGGGTTTAAGGTAGATCCCCTGGTTTCCATTTTAAGAGCTCTATTACAATCTGGATGACAAAAATTTAAGCACAAAATATGCAAGCTCTTCTCATTTCTATAATAACTTTAGATTCATTAGTGAGAAGAGGAAACAAAAATGTTACTTGATAGTAGCTCTTGCTCTTTTGAATATCTGGATTTTTGTTTCTCAATTAGCATGTTAAATTGATGTTTCAGGAAGTTTTCTAGACTATTTCCTCATAACACAATAAATAGGAAACTCTTGAACTACTTTTTTTCTAAAAAGGATGCCTAAAATAATACATATTTAAAAGTTAGAGAGTCCTCAATGAGAAGTTTACTTCAGATCTTTTCTTTATGTTCTTACTTATGCATTCATACTTTTATCTTTCAAAATTGTCTCCTTTGTTTAGACAAGATGGTCTAAAATAGTCTAATCCTGGGATTTTAAGAAGACATTTGAGGAAGTTGGTTTGGTGGATGGAGAAACTGAATAAAAAAATAAATTGATTCATTGAGACATATTTTTGACTGCAGTTGATTTACATGAACGAGCAGAGAGCAGTATTCTTCCTCTACCGTTGACACTATGACACTAGTCCTGGTCTCAAAATGTCCACAGTGGGCAATTCTCAGCCAGGGGTTCCAGTTCAGGGTTTCCCTATGTTCTAACAACCTCAAGGTTTCTGAATTACTGGCTGAGAATTATCTTTTCCCGTTCTTATAGAGTAAGAAAAAAAACTTCTCAAACACTAGGAAGACAATTCAGGACACTCTAAATGATACTCAACATAAGCTATATGAGTAGGAGGAAGGGAAAAATACTCCCAATAATTTGACATTCAGGTCCTTATTGATTACTGTTCTTGACTTCAGAAAATTGTGTTTCAGGAGAAAAGTGAAAATACAAACTGGGGAAATAACAAAGAATACAAATTGAAGGACAGAATATAATAGATAAAAATATAGAAACTGGGTAAATACTTGAAAATAATTGAAGTTACAGTACATTTTTCACATATTTAATCTGATTTGAGAAAAGTATTTTGAAAGATTGAATGGAAAATAGGTTACACCTCTGAAAATTTTAGGGCATTGACAAAGTAACACTTCTCAAATATTCAGACTCTACCAAGCTCAACCTATAAAAATATAAAAGTAAGTCACACAAAATTTCTGAATATTGGATTAAGTCCTATGCATTTTATTGCATTGCAAGGGGAGAGGCTACTCTGACCATCCATCCATACCCTCTTGATTTCATGCCAAATGATGTTACACTTAATTATTAAATTATCCTTACTTCTCCTATTACCCTGATATTTTGTTTAGCTCTAACTCATATTAGAAGGCAGTTTAGAGGCAGGATGTGAGTGGTTGTCTTCATATAAGCCACATGACAGAAACAAGAAATAAAAACCAATATTAAAGGAAAAGTTATTCAGCAATTTCTGGAAGATGAAAATGAGTCCATTTAGTATAATTCAAAAACTTCAAATTGCCCATGAATACAAGGGATCCTTGTATCCCTGGCCTGAAAAATTATATATGGTTTAATGGTGATCCAGAGACATCAAGAAGCAGTAACTTCAGACCAATATAAAGTTTATTAAAGAAGGCCTATTTCCATTCAAATGAATTTCAAGTTTTAAAGACCTCAGCAGATATGGAAAGATCACTATTCAAAGAAGATCACTGCTCAGTGATGTTTGCTCCCAAAGAGGTTTTATTTCATTATTTCAATTGCATTTTTTAAATGTACTAATCTTGTAGCATTACAAAACAGTAACAGCTTGTGTAATCTGCATTGTTTTTCTGTTTAAGTGAAAATTGGCTAGTATTGAATTTAGCAGTCTGTACAGAAGGCTTAAAAAATTACTCATGAGTTAGAATACATTCAAAATCAAATTCCTTACAATTCATAAAATGTCTATAATCTTGGTTACTTTATTATTGTTTTCTAAATTTATCTTGTTCAATACCATAATATGTATCAGAAAGGGAAGTCATGTTTTACAATAGGAAATTAACTTTGTCAGGTGCATTTGTTAATGTGTTTAATTTTTAGTTGTTATTGGAGAGAAATAGTATCACTGATCTATCACATAGACGAGACTTCATTGTTCCGATCAATTTTCTTATTTTCATTGGTTTCAAGATGTACTCAGGTATCTGTTTTTCTACTCTGGTGGATCACACTTTCTTAATATATTTTTCACCACAGGACTTTTGAAAGTGTCGTAAATCAGTTTATACAACAATAAACTCTGGCTACTCTTTTAGTTTGTGCACCATTTGATATATTGTTGATTTTTCTAAGTTTCCTTTCCTCTCCATTTGCTACAAATGCTTCTATTTTTTTCAGTGAACTCATTGCATTCTGTCTTTCTCTCTTTGCTTTAGCTCCTTCTTTTGTATTTAGCTTGCTGTTTTATGTCATTATGTATACTCACCAAAAAAACGTTTTTGTTTTTTGTTTGTTATTTTTTTGCGGTACGCGGTCCTCTCACTGTTGTGGCCTCTCCCGTTGTGGAGCACAGGCTCTGGATGCACAGGCCTAGCGGCCATGGCTCATGGGCCTAGCTGCTCCGCGGCATGTGGGATCTTCCCGGAACGGGGCACAAACCCGTGTCCCCTGCATCAGCAGGCAGACTCTCAACCACTGCGCCACCAGGGAAACCCCCCAAAAAAGTTTTATAAATTGTTTCATGAGGCAAATCACATTCAGAAATATGTTTCTGCAAATACTCAGACAATTCTAAGAACTCTTTCTTTCAAAACTAGTGGCATTGGACGTCTGCAAAGTCTTGTTCAAAAACTGAAATAGTTTGGTGCTATAGAATGGCACATTTTCTTTTCTCTAAGGGATAGTTTACACACCATAAAATTCACTCATTTTATTTTTGCAATCCAATATATATATGTATATTTTAAAAATATAGAGTTGTAGAAGCATCATCACAATCAAATTTTAGAACATTTTATGACCCCAAGAAGAACATTCTTTCCTATTGTAGACACTCCTTTTTCTTCTCTCAACTTGCAGACAACCATGAATCTACTTTTTATATGCACAGGTTTGCTTTTTAAGAATATGTCATATAAATGGAAGCAAGCCATATGTGATTTTTTGTTTCTGGATCCTTTCACTTAGTATATTTTGGAATTCATTAATCTTGTATCATACATCAGTACTCCATTCTTTTTTTCTTCCAAATAATATTCCATTGCATGGATATATAACATTTCATTTATCTGTTCACCAGTTGATGGGCATTGGGGTTGTTTCTGCTTTTTGCTATTATGAATAATGCTGCTATGAACATTCATATACAACTCTTTGTATGGATATATGTTTTCATTTTTCTGTATATCTTGGAGTAATATTGCTGGCTCATGTAATAAATTTAACAAATTATGTTTAAAATTTTAAGAAATTTCTAGGCTTTTTCCCCAAGTGGCTGCACCAATGTACAATCCAACCAGCAATGTATGAGGTTAGAATGTAGTTGAAGCTATTTGAAAGAATAAAATCCATGGTGATATAGTTCAAATATATTCTGAAAAACAAACATGTTTCTAAATGGTACTCTATATTAAAACCCTCTGAAAATGTTTTAGCATATTCATAAAAGGATTAATATTGAGTGTACTATATGAATGTCTTATTATAAGCATTTTAAATGTTTGTGAAACTATTACCCATTAGTATCATTCTTTTAACATTAATATATTAAGTGCACCATCCTACGTACTGGGTATACAGCAGTGAACAAATAGGCACAGCCTCTCTGCATATACACATATTGCAGCATAGAGGAGAAGATATCAAACACATAGTCACATACACACCTATTGTTTTGGTTATTATTGCTGCACAATACTTTATCTCCAAAATTAGCATAACCATTTTATTTTGTGGGTCATGGTCTTAGGAGGGATTTGAATGAGCAGTTCTTGCTTGGGGTCTCTTATGCAGTTACAGGCAGATGTTGGCTGGACTCCAGTCATCTCATGATTCTCCTGGGCTGAACCTCCAGGATGACTCTTCCACATGGCTGGAAGCTGGAAACTTAGCTCAGCTACTGACTGAAATTCCTACCAGTGGTTTCTGTCACATGATTTTCTCAGGCTAGTCAGACTTCTTACATAGTGCTTGACTTTCCCCAGAGCAACATCTAAAGAGTCAGAATCTGCACTACATTTAAAGGGCTTTTCTGAGCTCAAAATTATCTTTCAACACTTCAGATGCATTCTGTTGGTTACAAGTGAATCACTAAAATTGACCTGTATTCAAGAAGAAGTGAACAGCTAACTCACTTCTCAATAGAAGGAATGTCAAAGATTTTGGGAAACACATTTAAAAACCCCTTCATACATATTAATTAAAAATGTGATCAGTACTCTGGAGGAAAGGTAAAAGGTATGATGAACTAGAATAACAAAGAGAACTAGTTTAGATTCAAGGTAAGGGCATTCTTTTCAGAGAAGGTGACCTAAAACACTACTGAATTATGAACAGGAACTACAGAAGCAAAGAGTTGGAAAAAGAGTTTTCCAGTAATGTGTGTAAAACCTGAAACAGGAAAGAGCTCCACATATTGGAGGAAGGCCAGTGTGGCAGAAATTAAGGGGAGCTGGCAAAACTCCTACTAATGGGCTTCCCTGGTGGCGCAGTGGTTGAGAGTCCGCCTGCTGATGCGGGGGACACGGGTTCGTGCCCCGGTCCGGGAAGATCCCTCATGCCACGGAGTGGCTGGGCCTGTGAGCCATGGCCACTGAGCCTGTGCGTCAGAAGCCTGTGCTCCGCAACAGGAGAGGCCACAACAGTGAGAGGCCCACGTACCACACACACAAAAAAAACTCCCACTAATGAGTAAAATGATGCTGGAGCCAGATCATGCAGGACTTTTTAAGATACTTAATGAGTTGATGTTATATTATAAGTTCAGTGTTAAATCATTAAATGGTTTTAAATGTGGATTTTTCTTGTTTTTCTGTGAGAAGGATAGTTGGGAGTGGGTACAGAATACAAGCAGTAACAAAAACCCAGAAAATTAGAATCTCTCTTTTGTTAATCTCTACACTTTCCTTTCTCTTTTACTTTTAAAGCATCACTACTATTATTTGTTGATCCATAAAATACATGGAGCACTATAAATGGTAGAAAAACAGGTGGTAAATATAGACCTACCCTCTCAAATTCATAGGTGGAAATACTAGGCCCAAAAAGATTAACACTGCACACTGATTTTCCTACTCTCATCTGTGGAAGAGATTGAACTACTCTCATCTGTGGAAGAGACTGAATCAGAGCTTAAGCCTCTTGACTCCTTGGGTCCCAAGTCTCATTTTCTTTATATGCTGCTACCTTTCAGTTTATTGAGTGAGGCCAATCATGAATTTCTCACTTCAAGAGTCCAACACTGTCTGTGAGATTTACATTTGTAGGCAAGAAAACATGGAATTCAGGATTGGTCAGGATAATTATTGGCATTTCTCCTTATTTTCTAAGGTATTAATTACTTTTTGTCATGGCCTCTTGTATCCAGAATGCTGAACCACTGTGGTTATTAAAATGACAAATAATTTTACAAACTTTGAAAGTAAAACAGTCCAAGATTTCCTAGAGAGACCTTCAAGATGGCAGAGGAGTAAGACGTGGAGATCACCTTCCTCCCCAAAAATACATCAGAAATACATCTACACGTGGAACAACTCCTACAGAACACCTACTGAATGCTGGCAGAAGACCTTAGACTTTGCAAAAGGCAAGAAACTCCCCATGTACCTCGTAGGGCAAAATAAAAGCAGAGACAAAAGAATAGGAAGGGGACCTGCACCTCTGGGAGGGAGTTGTGAAGGAGAAAAAGTTTCCACACAATAGGAAGTCCCTTCACTGGCAGAGACAGGGGATGGGCAGAGGGGAAACTTCGGAGATACAGAGGAGAGCGCAGCAACAGGTGCAGAGGGCAAAGCGGAGAGATTCCTGCACAGAGAATCAGTGCTGACCAGCATTCACCAGCCCGAGAGGCTTGTCTGCTCACCCACCAGAACGGGAGCGGGCTGGGAGCTAAGGCTTGGGCTTCAGAGGTCGGATCCCAGGGAGAGGACTGGGGTTGGCTGCGTGAACACAGCCTGAAGGGGGCTAGTGCTCCACAGCTACACGGGAGGGAGTCTCGGAACAAGTCTAGACCTGCCTAAGAGGCAAGAGACCATTGTTTCGGGGTGTGCAAGGAGAGGGGATTCAGAGCACCGCCTAAACCAGCTCCAGAGCCGGGCGCGAGCCGCGGCTATCAGTGCGAACCCCAGAGACAGGCATGAAACGCTAAGGCTGCTACTGCAGCCACCAAGAAGCCTGTGTGCGCGCACAGGTCACTCTCCACACCTCCCCTCCCGGGAGCCTGTGCAGCCGCCACTGCCAGGGTCCTGTGATCCAGGGACAACTTCCCCGGGAGGATGCACGGTGCGCCTCGGGATGTTGCAACGTCACGACAGCCTCTGCCGCCGCAGGCTCGCCCTGCGTTCTGTACCCCTCCCTCCCTCCCCTGGCCTGAGTGAGCCAGAACCCCCGAATCAGCGGCTCCTTTAACCCCGTCCTGTCTGAGCAAAGAACAGACGCCCTCAGGCGACCTACACGCAGAGGCCGGGCCAAATCCAAAGCTGAATCCCAGGAGCTGTGCGAGCAAAGAGGAGAAAGGGAAATTTCTCCCAGGAGCCTCAGGAGCAGCAGATTAAATCTCCACAATCAACTTGATGTACCCTGCAGCTGTGGAATACCTGAATAGAAAAGGAATCATTCCAAAATTGAGGCAGTGGACTTTGGGAGCAACTGTAGACTTGGGGTTTGCTTTTTGCATCTAATTTGTTTCTGGTTTTAGGTTTATCTTAGTTTAATATTTAGAATTTATTATCATTGGTAGATTTGTTTATTGATTTGGATGCTCTCTTCCTTTTTTTTAATATATAGATATATTATATTTTTCCTTTTTCCCTTTTTGTGAGTGTGCATGTGGATGCTTCTTTTGTGATTTTGTCTGTATAGCTTCGTTTTTACCGTTTGTCTAAGGCTTCTGTCTGTACTTTTTCTTTTTACTTACTTTTAAATTTTTAATAATTTTTTTAAATAACTTTATTTTATTTTTTTTTCTTTCTTTTTTTTTTTCCCTCCCTTTTCTTCTGAGTCATGTTGTGAACAAGGTCTTGGTGCCCCGGCGGGGTGTCAGGCCTGTGCCTCTGAGGTGGGAGAGCCGAGTTCAGGACATTGGTCCACCAGAGACCTCCCAGCTCCATGTAATATCAAACAGCGAAAGCGCTCCCAGAGATCTCCATATCAATGCTAAGACCTAGCTCCACTCAACGACCAGCAAGCTACAGTTCTGGCCACCCTATGCCAAAAACTAACAAGACAGGAAAACAACCGCACCCATTAGCAGAGAGGCTGCCTAAAATCATAATAAGGTCACAGACACCCCAAAACACACCACCGGACACAGTCCTGCGTACCAGAAACACAAGATCCAGCCTCATCCACCAGAACACAGGCACCAGTACCTTCCACCAGGAAGCCTACACAACACACAGAAACAAACAGCCACTGGGGGCAGACACCAAAAACAATGCGAACTACGACCCTGCAGCCTGCAAAAAGGAGACCCTGAACACAGCAAGTTAAGCAAAATGAGAAAACAGCAAAACACACAGCAGATGAAGGAGCAAGGTAAAAACCCATCAGACCAAACAACTGAAGAGGAAATAGGGAGTCTACCTGAAAAAGAATTCAGAGTAATGATAGTAAAAATGATCCAAAATCTTGGAAATAGAATGGAGAAAATACAAGAAACGTTTAACAAAGACCTAGAAGAACTAAACAAACAATGATGAACAACACAATAAATGAAATTATAAATTCTCTAGAAGGAAACAATAGCAGAATAACTGAGGCAGAAAAATGGATAAGTGACCTGGAAGATAAAATACTGGAAATAATTACCGCAGAGCAGAATAAAGAAAAAACAATGAAAAGAATTGAGGACAGTGTCAGAGATCTCTGGGACAACATTAAACGCACCAACATTCGAATTACAGGGGTCACAGAAGAAGAAGAGAAAAAGAAATTGACTGAGAAAATATTTGAAGAGATTATAGTTGAAAACTTCCCTAATATGGGAAAGGAAATAGTCAATAAAGTCCAGGAAGTGCAGAGAGTCCCATACAGGATAAATCCAAGGAGAAACATGCCAAGACACATATCAAATTATCAAAAATTAAATCTAAAGAAAAAAATATTAAAAGCAGCAAGGGAAAACAACAAATAACAGACAAGGGAATCCCCATAATGTTAACAACTGATCTTTCAGCAGAAACTCTGCAAGCCAGAAGGGAGTGGCAGGACATATTTAAAGTGATGAAAGGGAAATACCCAAAACCAAGATTACTCTAACCAGCAAGGATCTCATTCAGATTCGATGGAGAAATTAAAACCTTTACAGACAAGCAAAAGCTAAGATAATTTAGCACCACAAAACCAGCTTTATAACAAATGCTAAAGGAACTTCTATAGGCAGGAAACACAAGATAAGGAAAAGACCTACAATAACAAACCCCGAACAATTAAGAAAATGATAATAGAAACATACATATCGATAACTACCTTAAATGTAAATGGATTAAATGTTGCAACCAAAAGACATACACTGGCTGAATGGATACAAAAACAAGACCCACAGTATAAATGCTGTCTACAAGAGACCCACTTCAGACCTATGGACACATACAGACTGAAAGTGAGGGGATGGGAAAAGATACTTCATGCAAATAGAAATCAAAAGAAAGCTCAAATAGCAATTCTAATATCAGGCAAAATTGACTTTAAAATAAAGACTATTACAAGGGACAAAGAAGGACACTACATAATGATCAAGAGATCAATCCAAGATGAAGATATAACAATTGTAAATATTTATGCACCCAACATAGGAGCAGCTCCATACATAAGGTAAATGCTAACAGCCATAAAAGGGGAAAGTGACAATAACACAATCATAATAGGGGACTTTAAAACCCAACTTTCACCAATGGACAAATCATCCAAAATGAAAATAAATAAGGAAACATAAGCTTTAAACGATACATTAAACAAGAGGGACTTAATTGATATTTATTGGACATTCCATCCAAAAACAACAGAATACACTTTCTTCTCAAGTGCTCATGGAACATTCTCCAGGATAGATCATATCTTGGGTCACAAATCAAGCCTTGGCAATTTTAAGAAAATTGAAATCATACCAAGTATCCTTTCTGACCATAATGCTATGAGACTAGATAACAATTACAGGAAAAATTCTGTAAAAAATACAAACATATGGAGGCGAAACAATACACTACTAAGTAACCAAGAGATCACTGAAGAAATCAAAGAGGAAATCAAAAAATACCTAGAAACAAATGACAATGAAAACAAAATTACCCAAAACCTATGGGATACAGCAAAAGCAGTTCTAAGAGGGAAGTTTATAGCAATACAATCCTACCTCAAGAAACAAGAAACATCTCAAATAAACAACCTAACATCGCACCTAAAGCAATTAGAGAAAGAAGAACAAAAGGAAACCCAAAGTTAGCAGAAGGAAAGAAATCATAAAGATCAGATCAGAAATAAATGAAATGAAAATGAAGGAAACTGTAGCAAAGGTCAATAAAACTAAAAGCTGGTTCTTTGAGAAGATAAACAAAATTGATAAACCATTAGCCAGACTCATCAAGAAAAAAAGGGAGAAGACTCAAATAAATAGAATTAGAAATGAAAAAGAAGTAACAATTGACACTGCAGAAATACAAAGGATCATAAGAGATTAATATCAGCAACTATATGCCAATAAAATGGACAACCTGGAAAAAATGGACAACCTGGAAGAAATGGACAAATTCTTAGAAAAGCACAACCTTCTGAGACTGAACCAGGAAGAAATAGAAAATATGAACAGACCAATCACAAGCCCTGAAATTGATACTGTGATTAAAAATCTTCCAACCAACAAAAGCCCAGGACCAGATGGCTTCACAGGTGACTTCTATCAAACATTTAGAGTAGTGCCAACATCTATCCTTCTCAAACTCTATCAAAATATAGCAGAGGGAGGAACACTCCCAAACTCATTCTACGAGGCAACAATCCCCCTGATAACCAAACAAGATAAAGAGGTCACAAAAAAAGAAACAATATCACTGATGAACATAGATGCAAAAATCCTCAACAAAATACTAGCAAACAGAATCCAACAGCACATTAAAAGGATCATACACCATGATCAAGTGGGATTTACCCCAGGAATGCAAGGATTCTTCAATATATGCAAATCAATCAATGTGATAAACCATGTTAACAAGTTGAAGGAGAAAAAGATATGATCATCTGAATAGATGCAGAAAAAGCTTTGGACAAAATTCAACACCCATTTATAATAAAAACCCTCCAGAAGTAGGCATAGAGGGAACTTACCTCAACATAATAAAGGCCATATATGAGAAACCCACAGCCAACATTGTTCTCAATGGTGAAAAACTGAAAGCATTTTCTCTAAGATCAGGAACAAGACAAGGTTGTGCATTCTCACCACTACTATTCAACATAGTTTTCGAAGTTTTAGCCACAGAAATCAGAGAAGAAAAGGAAATAAAAGGGATCCAAATCAGAAAAGAAGAAGTAAAGCTGTCACTGTTGGCAGATGACATGATACTATACATAGAGCATCCTAAAGATGCTACCAGAAAACTACTAGAGCTAATCAATGAATTTGGTAAAGTTGCAGGATACAAAATTAATGCACAGAAATCTCTTGCATTCCTATACACTAATGATGAAAAATCTGAAAGAGAAATTAAGGAAACGGTCCCATTTACCATTGCAACAAAAAGACTAAAATACCTAGGAATAAACCTACCTAAGGAGACAAAAGACCTGTATGCAGAAAATTATAAGACACTGATGAAAGAAATTAAAGATGATACAAACAGATGGAGAGATATACCCTGTTCTTGGATTGGAAGAATCAACACTGTGAAAATGACTCTACTACCCAAAGCAATCTACAGATTCAGTGCAATCCCGATCAAACTGCCAAAGTCATTTTTCTCAGAACTAGAAGAAAAAATTTCACAATCTGTATGGAAACACAAAAGACCCCGAATAGCCAAAGCAATCTTGAGAAAGAAAAACAGAGCTGGAGGAATCAGGCTCCCTGACTTCAGACTATACTATGAAGCTACAGTAATCAAGAGAGTTTGGTACTGGCACAAAAACAGAAAGATAGATCAATGGAACAGGATAGAAAGCCCAGAGATAAACCCATGCACATATGGTCACCTTAGCTCTGATAAAGGAGGCAAGAATATACAATGGAGAATAGACAGCCCCTTCAATAAGTGGTGCTGGGAAAACTGGACAGCTACATGTAAAAGAATGAAATTAGAACACTCCCTAACACCATACACAAAAATAAACTCAAAATGGATTAAAGACCTAAATGTAAGGCCAGAAACTATAAAACTCTTAGAAGAAAACATAGGCAGAACAGTGTATGACATAAATCACAGCAAGATCCTTTTTGACCCACCTCCTAGAGAAATGGAAATAAAAACAAAAATAAACAAATGGGACACAATAAGACTTAAGCTTTTGCACAGCAAAGGAAACCATAAACAAGACAAAAAGACAACCCTCAGAATGGGAGAAAATATTTGCAAATGAAGCAACTGACAAAGGATTAATCTCCAAAATTTACAAGCAGCCCATGCAGCTCAATATCAATAAAACAAGCAACCCTATCCAAAAATGGTCAGAAGACCTAAACAGACATTTTTCCAAAGAAGATATACAGATTGCCAACAAACACATGGAAGGATGCTCAACATCACTAATCATTAGAGAAATGCAAATCAAAACTACAATGAAGTATCACCTCACACTGGTCAGAATGGCCATCATCAAACAATCTACAAACAATAAATGCTGGAGAGGGTGTGGAGAAAAGGGAACCCTCTTGCACTGTTGGTGGGAATGTAAACTGATACCACCTCCTAGGAGAACAGTATGGAGGTTCCTTAACAAATTAAAAATAGAACTGCCATACAACCCAGGAATCCCACTACTGGGCATATACCCTGACAAAATCATAATTCCAAAAGTATCATGTACCACAGTGTTCATTGCAGCTATATTTACAATAGCCAGGATATGGAAGCAACCTAAGTGTCCATCGGCAGACGAATGGATAAAGAAGATGTTGCACATATATACAATGGAATATTCCCCAGCCATAAAAAGAAATGAAATTGATTTATTTGTAGTGAGGTGGATGGACCTAGAGTCTGTCATACAGAGTGAAGTCATTCAGAAAAAGAAATACCGTATGCTAACACATAAATATGGAATCCAAAAAAAAATGTCGTACTGAAGAACCTAGGGCAGGAAAGGAATAAAGTCGCAGAGAATGGACTTGAGGACATAGGAAGGGGGAAGAGTAAGCTGGGACGAAGTGAGAGAGTGGCATTGACATATATGTACTACGAAATGTAAAATAGCTAGCTAGTGGGAAGCAGCCACATAGCACAGGGAGATCAGCTCGGTGCTGTGTGATCACCTACAGGGGTGGGATAGGGAGGGTGGAGATATGGGGATATATGTATATGTATAGCTGATTCACTTTGTTATAAAGCAGAATCTATCACACCATTGTAAAGAAATTATACTCCAATAAAGATGTTAAAAAAAAAAAGATTTACTAGAAGCAAAAGTGATGAAGAGTAGAGAAAAACTATGAAGAGAGAAGGTGGTTTCCTTCAGTGAAAGGGGTGAAGGCAGCATAAAATAGAGAAGGAATTGCAAATATGATGGGCATTCCTAGTTGAGGTTTATGGGCAACACAGAAATCTCAAAATGTAGAGTCAAGATGACCTAAGGAGCCCGAATGGATATCTTTCAAATCTTTTTTAAATGTTAGCTTTAGATTTACAGAAAAATTGAAAACATAGCACAGAAGTAGCACCATATACTCCTTAACCAATTTCCCCTATTTTTAACATCTTGCATTAGTCTGATATATTTGTTAAAATCAATGAACTGATATTGATACATTATTATGAGTTAAAGTTGACCCTTTATTCAGATTTCCTTAATATTTAAGTAATGTCCTTTTTCTGTTCCAGGATCCCATCCACGATATTATAGTTCATTAAGTTATCATGTCACCTTAGGCTCCTTTTGGCTGTCAGGCTTGTTTTTTACGGCCTTCACAGTTTTGAGTAGTACTTGTAGAATGTCCCTCTATTGGAATTTGGTGTTTCTGTTATGATTAAACTGTAGTTATGGGTTTTGGGGAAGAAGATTACAGAGAGGAAGTACTATTTTCATCACATATCAAGGATGCTTACTATCAACCTGCCTAATAATCACTGCTGATGCTGACCCTGATCACCTGCCTAAGGCAGTGTTTGCCAGGTTTTTCTACTGTAAAGTCATTATTTTTTCTCCCTCTTTTCCTACTGTATGAATTAGAAGGAAGGTAGTATGTGTAGCTTAAACTTATGGAATTGGGAGTGATGTTCCCCCTCTTTGAGGATGAATTATCTACAGAAATTTTCTGAAATACTTATATATGGGAGATGTGATTTCTCCCCCACTTATTTATGTATTCAATAATTTATTTTTATTGCTTTTTAAAATGCACATTTCTGATGTGTCATAAGACTATTCCACTAAAATAATTTTAGCAAGCAATAGTTGTTATTTTTGTAGAGAAACTTAGGTATTTTAAGAAATTTGAATTTGGGTCCATATTAAAATTTTTTCTACATTATATTATTTTTTCAAGCGTGTAGAAATAATTTATTTATACCAGTATGGACTTATGGGTATTTACTTTACTCTTTGGGTTATAATCCAAAACTACTTTATTTTGTTGCTCAAATTGTCCTAGCTCTGGCTACTAAGACCTCCTTTAGTTTGACTCCTGTGCCCTTTCGGCACATCTAATTTTTTTTTAGCACTTTCTTACTTTTTCATACTACAAGATGCTGCAGTATCATCTAATATAGATATTGCCTCAGTCCCAGAATGAGACCTTTTTCTGAGGAGCCCTGGTTTCTTTAAATGGAGAATGGTATTGGGAACAAAGATCTGGGTATTAGCTGTGCTCATTGCTAATGGGGTGTGGTTGCTTTTAGGTCTTCTCAGCTGACTGAAAAAGAGACTATATGTATATATATAACCATCTGTATACACACATATCCGTAAATACATATATATGTTTATTTATATATATGTAACATCTATATGTTAAGCTAAATATGAGTTAATACTGATTTCTCTAATTCTAATTCATACCAAATAGATTATTCTAGCTTTTTCCCCTTGCTTATCCATAAATTCAGACTCTAACAGTGAGAAATCTTACCCCCACCATCAACCATCTCTTTAATTAACTGTTCAGTTGCAGTATACATGTGTACATGTATCAGAATTGTGAAGGCATAGCCCATGGAAATCAAGTACTGTTCCTTATGCCTTGAGTCTTTCAGATTCCACTCATTTCCAAAGGTACTTAGTTCAACACCTTAGAACAACCTTCAGTACCATTGTTTCATATATTCATAAAGTACTTAGATACTTTTGTCACAGTCTGCATTTCTTTATAGAATCCCCCAGAGTCCTAAATGATTGTTTGAATTTTACATACATTAAGGTTCCTTTTTACTGCTTTAAATTCTATGTGTTTTGGCAAATGCATAATGTCATGTGTCCATCATTCCAGTATCATGTAGAATAGTTTCCTGCTCTAAAATCTCCCTGTGCTTCACCTATTCAACTCTCTTTCCCTCTCCCCTTCCTCAAATCCTGACAGTCAGAATTTTTTTAATGGTTCTATGGCTTTGACTTTTTCAGATTGTCATATAATTGGAATCCTACAGTATCTAGTCTTTTCAGGACGACTTTTCTCACTTATCCATATGCATTTAAGATCCCTTTATGTCTTTTTAATTAAAAAATTATTTTTACATCTTTTTATATACTACTATTCCAGTACATGAATGTACCACAGTTTGTTATCCATTCATCTATTGAAAGGCATCTTAGTTGTTTCCTGGTTTTGGTGACTATAAATATAGCTGCTATAAATATTCACATGCAGGTTTTTGTATGAACATAGGTTTTCAGATGAATGGGGAAAATGCAGGATAGTGGTTGCTATATCTTATGGTAACTCTATATTTAGCTCCATAGTAATCTATAAACTATCCCCCAAAGTGGCCTTCCCCATTTTGTATTACCACAAAAGGTTTGTGTTGCATCCTCACCAGCATTTGGTTTGTCTTTTCTTTTTTTAAGCGTTTCCGAGGGTTGTGTAGTATTACCTCATTTCCGTTTTAATTTGCAATTTCCAAATGAAAATTATGTTAAGCATCCGCATTTTTTATTATGCTTATTTTCCATTTCTGTATCTTCTTTGGTTAAGTGGTTAGTCAGATCTTTTGGCCATTTTTAATTGAATTGTTTATTTCCCCAATTTTGTTCTTTTCCAGCAGTGTGAAATTTCAATTTTGTTTTAATTCCAGGTCTTTTGCCTTTCCATGTAAGTTTTTGTTACTATTATTGGGGGTATTGCTACTGTTATTACTTTAAACACACAATTATCTATTAGGTCAACTAAGAATAAGTAAATTAAAAGATTTAATTTTACCTTCATTTATTCTATTTTTGTATCTCTTCCTTTTTTATGTAAATGTTCTGACCACATGACTTTTTTCTCCCTAAAGAAATTCTTTCAGTATTTCTAATGGGGCAGTTCTGCTGGTAATAAATACTCTGGGTTTTTTTGTTTTGTTTTGTTGTCAGAGTATTTCTTCTTCATTTTTGAAGGGTAATTTCAATGGGTACAGAATTGTAGGGTTTTTGCCCTTCAATGTTCTAATATATATTCCACTCTTCTCTCTTCTTGATTCCAAGGTTTCTGATGAGAAGTCTGATGTAATTCTTTTTATTTTTTTATTCCTCTATAGTAAGGTTTATTTTTACTTGTATTTGGTTTTCTGCAACTTGAATATCATACGACTAATTGTAATTTTTTAAAGTGTATTTACTGGTTGGTGTGCTCTAATATTACTGGATCTGTGGTTTTGTACAACTCAACAATTTTGGAAAATTCTCAACTTTTTAAATTTTCCTCCCCTATCTCCTTCTTCTATTTGGGTATTTCTACTATACATCCTTTACCATCCAAACTTGCACCATAGTTTTGGGGTATTATGTTCTGTTCTGTTTTTGTCTTGTTTTGATTTTAGATTCTTCTTCCTCAGTTTTAGTTTGGGAAGTTTCTATTGACATATCTTCTTGGTCACTGATTCTTTCCTCAGCCATTTCCCATCTAGTGAAGAGCCCATCAAAGGCATATTCCATTTCTGTTGCACTGGTTTTGATTTCCAGCCTTTACTTTTGATTCTGTCATAGGGTTTCCATTTCTGTTTACTTTACGCAACCTTTTTTTCATGCTGTCTGCTTTTTCCATTAGAACCATATCTGAGTATGGGTCTGACGCTTGCTTTGTCTCTTCAGACTGATTTGTTTGTTTTTTTTTGTTTTTTTCCAATGCTTTGAATACTTTTGTTGTTGCTCAAGCCAGGCATGATGTATTGAGTAATAGGAACTGAGGTAAATGGCCTATAGTGTGAGGTTTTATGTTAATCTGGCTAGGAGTTTTTCTTTGTTCACCTTTGCTGCAGTTACAATTGTCAGAGAGTTCAAAATTTTTATTGTTCTTGCTGTATTTGGGTTTTCCTAAGAACTCTTCCTTAAATAAAGTCTGTACCTTCCAGTTCTTTCAGCTGATATTTACTGTTTTTATAGTGATGTCCTGTTTTTGTGGTGGTAAAGTATGGTGGAGTGAAAACATTCTATAATCTTACAATTAAATATTTGTCATTTAGTTGTCTTTTGTCCAGGGGCTATGAAATTCACAAGGTTTTTTAGCTCTCCCCTTTCCTCTTAGGTGATAAAGGAAAGCTAGATGTTGTTAGAGTTGTGTCAATGTTCCTTCCCTTGGTAAGATAAGGTTTTAATAAAGTCTTACCTTTGGAGAATATGCCTTTCTTATGGAAAACACTCTAGAAATATTTGTAAATTGGTCATTTTCCCTTTCTCCTGCTGAAGTCCTGAAGGGATTTTTTTTTTGATTCCTCATCATGAGACTCTTGTGGAGCTCCTGGAGGTTAAACTCATGAAAGTGTGGGCACCCCATAATACTGTGGTCCCTAGGAATTTCTCACTCTCACTGTACTCTATGCCTGGCCTCTAGCAATTCCTCACAATTACTACTTATTTCTTTCGACCAGTTTATGGCTCCAATGGCTCCTGTTCCCAGCCTGATTCTCTATATATTCACCCAGCTCTCCAGATTTCAGAGAAGTTGTTCGCCCTGCAACATTTTTTTCTCTAAACGAAATATTTAGCATACATATACAATGCACATCTCCTCAATCATACATAAAATTATTGGATGGTTACTTATTTTTCTTGAGGCAGAGACACAATTATCAAAGGCTCTGTATAAATTGGCCTAACTATACCACCTTATCTCACACCACTATGCCTTACTTGCAATAATCTGGCAACTCAGATCTTTCATTTCATTCATGCCACACTTCCATGACTCAGGGCTTTTCTAAGTGCTGGCTCCTCACCTTCCAGGAATGTTGTTTCTCTCTCATACACACATAAACACATACAATTAACTATATTTTCATACTGTTTTCAGTTCCAAGCTAAGAGCTTTGCACAGAGTAGGTATTCAATTTATATATAATGACTGAATGAAAGGGATTTACAGCATTCAACACCTGTAACAGCATAGAGATGTGAGGTGCTCAATTGCATAACTCATGTCTTTTTTCTTTTTGATCTTTGACATAGTTATCAGTATGCTGTTCTTAGTAGGTTTTAAAAATATATTTGTTGAATAAATTATTTTATTGTAAATTTATATATCAAATTTATACTGATTGCCTACTCTGAGCCAAGCATTAAACTAGATGTTTTATCTTCATTATCTCATTTAATATTCCTACAGTATAAACAGATATTAACTACAGATAATAAAACTGGGTTCAAGAGGTTACATAAAGTGCCAAAGGTAACAGTGCTAGTAAAATAGTATTGAAACGTGTGTCTAAAAACAATTTTAACTCTATCTTATTGAGTACTGATTGCCTTATATTATAGTGAGTCTTGTATATGTCAATATTCCCCACCACATGTGAAAACTGTCAGATTAGAAACTAAGTCTTACACACATTTGGATCTACACCTCCCCTCTAAGCAAGTGCAATTCAACAGTTTTATTCTCAAACATGTGGTATAAATGTTTCCACTTCTGTTATAATTTTTTCATTCTGGGATATTTATTGAGCCCCTAGTATGTGTCAGACACTTATCCAGCAGTAAGAATACAGCAATTACTAAAATAAATATGATCCCTACTCTCATGGAGTCTATAATCATTAGTAAGGGGCAAAAATCAAATTTTTATTAAAATAAGTATAGAAAACACATTTTTAGTATATAAAAAGAATGAAAAGACTATAAATAGAATTATAATTAAGAAAGAAAATAGCAATACCATTCTTCAGTGCATTGTTATTTCTAAATTGCAACTTATTTCATTTTCATGAATCTAATAAGATACTATCAGTAAAATGACTTAAACTATATACAGTTGTGCTGGTGGATCTCTGAGATTGTTCTGAAATATGCCAGTCAGCAATTGGATTGACAGTAAAATCCCATGGGACTTTGACAGTCACAGATACTGTGACTGAGACAGATACTGGATCTATATTTGCCTTTTCAAAAGTGAAGTTTGAGGTGGCTGAGACTCTGTGTATTTGCATTTTTGTAAACCCTACAACAAGAAGGTAGAGACCAGAATGAATGATCACTTACTAACACAGCCAGAGACTCTTTATCCAGAACTCCAAGTGTCCAAGAGTAACCTAGAAAATAAAAGACAAAGACGAAACAGATTTACAGTCATTTGGGAAATTCTTTTATATTCTGATGTAAAGAGATTTCACACAGAAGAGTAATTTGACCTCTCAAACTCATCTTAAAACAGCACATTTGGCACAAGTATGTATGAAACAGAGGAACCACTTCTCCCCAAAGTATAACAGGAAGTGAGGGCTTAAGTAGATCTTTTCTGGAGTTGTATATTCTGTATGAAATGGTTATAAAGATTTCAATTGTCTCAAACTTTAACAAGCTCAATTCAGCAGGAATCTAAATCCCTGTGAGATTAATAAGGGGCTGGAGAAGAGAAGTAGATGGGGTACAAAGAAGGTAGTGAACTAGCAGTAATAGCCTTAACGATTAAATGGGTTAGTGAATGAAGTAAAAGGAAATGCATATGTGGAAGCCATTCAACCATTTAAGATCCCTACAGTGAATTAAAATTCGGAAGAAACATAATAAGCTAAGGTATGTAACGTGCTTTCATAATTTATTCTATTCATTCATTACTTGGAATTTCTGTAACTTTATTACATGTCAACAACTATCATGAGCATTTCATGCAACTATTACATAGCTATTATATAATTTCTGGTAGCTATTATAATTTATCCTCTGGGAATGAATCTATCCATAATATTAAGAGAATGTATCCATCCATTCAGCTATTCTGCTGTTCACAATTCTACTTAGTGTACAGGTATTTACATGGGTCCAGTCACAATAATGAGCATCCTCAGAAACAGAATGCAGAGGATAGCACTTGCCCTCTCTCTCTTACTGTTTCTCTCTACTTCCCCCTTCTCTTCTCTCATATTCATTTTGCTAAGTTGTAAGATAACCTTTTTGGTAGTTGCTTTAGAAGGATGCATGGGAAATTAATATTCTGAGCATATAATGATTCCCTGGCGATTTCCCATCTAATTTTGAAAAGTGCTTTAACTACATAAGATTAAGAAAGCATTATTCAACAAATTATTACCTTAGGTCATCCATTAGTTCATTTACTCATTTATTTAGTCTTTCATTCAACAATCATTTATTATCTACCAAATTCCAAGAACTCTACCAGGTAGAAGGACATTATTTCTTTCCCTAATTCTATGAGTAGTGATCAGTCACTCATAAAATAGTTTAAATATGTTTCCCAAACATTCTTAATAACATCCTTAGTAGTAACTAAACTGGAGAATTATATTAGTTTTCATCTTAAAATTCATCCTAGAATATTGGTATTTGGGAGGTAATTCAGAGAGGAAGAGACTAATATAATTTAATTTGGGGAAAATCATATTTGTGTCAATAAAACCAGACCAATTATTGATTATTTACCTAATCACATTAAATTCTAACTCAGGATTTTCTATATTTCTGTGAATTATTCTTCTTCACTTCACACTAAATCTTTCCTGTATTATGATTTCAAATAATATATGGTATAATAGGGGTCATACATTTTCATGGAAAGAGAAATGAACTTAGTTTCAATATCAGGTCCTGTTGCAAATCAACTTCCCTCCATTACCTCAGCTTTCTAGCTGGTTAAACTAAGGGGAAAAGTTGATGATAGTTCTTATAGTTCTTTCCAGAACTAAACTTCCATAACTTTAAGAATATTTAACTTAAATAGTGTTTAGGCATTGAAAATTCATTTGTTCCCCAATCTGTATATCATTATAGATTCATAGGGAGTTTCAGAAAACTTAATTAGTCACTGAAATAAAAGCAATTATAGTTGAAATGTGTAATCATTGAAGCTTCTAAGATTCATTTGCAGCAAACTGAAATACTCATCCCTTTCTTTAATCAACAAACTTAGCTAATAGGCTCTAAAGCCACATGCAAATGTAAAGAAAAGAATACATATTTCAATTAATACTTTGATAAATACTAGATCAACACTCAACAATTGAATGCTCAAAGGAAGCATGGACTTAGAAGCTGGAGAATAAGAGAAATTTCCTGGATAATGGGGATACTACTTCAGAAGCCCATTAAATACTGCATTGAAGTATGTTTTTCACATGCGTTTTAATTATGTGGTACCCTGGTTTTCTGGAACCAGACTAAATGATTATATTTTGCATGTGTAAAATATCTGTACAGATGTTAAAGTGCTTTTCTTCACATAATCTTAATTTGCTTTTCATGATTCGCTTTTCATGCGAAAAATCATAGTAAGCCACAGCTCTTCAGCAATTAAAATGCCTTGGTTATTATACATGCCTATTTCATATTATAGTCACAAAACTTATAGTAAGGGCAACAATATCATAGTCATTTCTCTGATGAGGAAACTGAGATGTTGAAGAGTTAAATTCCTTGTTCAAAGTGATGCAATTAGTAGGAGGTAGAGCCAAGAATCAAACCCCCTTCTGTCATGTGCTTAACAACCATGTTACATTGCAGGAAGGCAGTCATTTGTAAGAAATAATACAGGTCAATATGAGTTGTAATTCATATTGCCACAGAATTTTAAAACATTATTTACAGTTGAGGCAGTAGAGACTCAGAAGTCTGAGGATCACATAAAACATTTCTGTTGGGGCTAGGATTGGTTCTGGTACCTTTTGATTATAAACTCATTGCTATTTCTAGTGTACCATATTTGTCTTCATTATATCCCATAAAAAAAGGTAGGGCTCTAAGACCTCACCTAAATAGTCTACCAATATTCTCCATCCCTTCTGCCTAACATACTGGCTTGTGCTCTTCACAAGCTAGATACTTCCCTCTCAAAACTACTCTCAAGTGGGCCCACCTACCTCTGTTCCATTAACCAAACCAGCTCCCAAGCGAAGTTCTGTTGGAGACTAGAGTTTCTACGTTACAATAAATAAGTTCCCTCAGATTCATACTCTGCAAACATATCTATTTTAATTAAAATGTTTATATTTCCATCCTTGCACTTAGAATAGAGTGATTGGCGTATCACATTGGTCCATTGAGAAAGCTTCTGTAAGACCTTTTGTGATATAAACTTGGAAATCACAATTGCTTAACTGAGAGCTCAGGCTTTCACAGCTGAGTTAAACCTGTAAGTACTTGCAGTTTCAGAAGCCAAATTTTCCATCCAAAGATCACTTCTGTGAGAACTGTTTTTTTTACTGCTGAATCATCAATCACCAGTGCTTACAACAGTGCTTGCCACAGAGCAGGTGCATAATAAATATTTGTTGAATGAATGAACAAATGATGTATTTTAAACAGCCCTCACTTCCATCATCCCTTTCTTCACTTTCAATAAAAGTAGTATAAACCCCGGGCTTCCCTGGTGGCACAGTGGCTGAGAGTCCGCCTGCCGATGCAGGGGACACAGGCTCGTGCCCCGGTCTGGGAAGATCCCACATGCCGCGGAGTGGCTGGGCCCGTGAGCCATGGCCGCTGAGCCTGCGCGTCTGGAGCCTGTGCTCCGCAACGGGAGAGACCACAACAGTGAGAGGCCTGTGTACCGCAAAAAAAAAAAAAAAAAAAGTAGTATAAACCCCAAAATGGGGAACACTACCTGTCCTATGGAAGTTTCTGTTACAGGTCTTTATATATAAACCTAAGTTTCTTAAACTATCTTCAATAACAGATGAATAATGAAGTATCCATTTCCTGAAATAATCACAGCAGGGTCAGCACCACCTTGTGTTAGCTTTTCAGTTTTGGAGGTATATACACAGTTGTTGATGACACAAAAGTAATCTGCTTGCTTGAGTCAGCAGATTACTATAGTTTCAAGAGGCTCTTCTCTAAGATTTCTGTACTGAAGAACTATGAAAACTGGGTGAATAATGGGTTTTGCTGATTACTACTTTGATTTTGCTGTGATTTTAAGATAAAGATTATTTTCTATAAAATGCTAGTAGATTCGATTCCTAGATTAGTTTTAGATAGTCCTGGAGAAAATAACTATTAGGGTAACCCAGAACATTGGAAATGGATTCACAGAAGCAGAGGTGTGATTTAATTGGCTTAATTTTTACATTTCTATTGTGAATTTCTTCTCTAAGTTCTAAGCAATTCTGGCCTTTTATATGAGACATAAAAAAAGCATATTCACCAGAAGAAGCATATTTCTTAAGGCAACATTAGCTGCTTCAACATACTAACCCCCAGATGTCTCAAAATAGAGAATTTTATGTTTTGATCATATGAAGTCCAAATACAGTGATTGTTCCTGCTCCGTTTTTTAAGTGGTTCTAAGTGAGGAATCAGAGACACAGATTTATTTTAACTTAAAGCTTCCACAGTGCCCATGTTCATCAATATTAAGTGAGGAAAAGACCATGAGAAATTAGGTACAGGATGTTTTAATGAGCCCAGTCTCCCAGTTTGGATGAGGTGCCACTACTTCTCCTAACATCCCATTGGCCAGAAGTTGGAAACATGGCCACAGCTAACTAACGTGAAAGAAAGCTGAAAAATGTAGTACTGCTGTATTTCCAGGAGGAAAAATAAATTACCTTGTAAAAGAGTTAGGCAATATAGTCTGAATACATAACTGATATTTCCTAATACTTGATTCTGATACTCTGTACTTTTTGCATAATCTTGCTTGCTTTCTTAACTTCCAAACTTCTCTCCTTACCTCCCTTCTCCGTTGGCTCTCTTCTTTTATTCCTTTATTCATTGAGATAATTAACAAATATCTTGTGACCAAATTTCTACCAAATGAGTGGAAGCCCCACAATTTCTATGTAGGAAGGATAGGGGGAATTGATTTTGTTGGAAGAGAGACCTAGTAATTTTCTAGAAGTCTCAAATATTTTATTTACTCAATTATGTTCGTTAGATTATACCTTTATTTGAAGTAAACTGGAGGAATTGGAGGGACATGATGACAGTTTTGGAGGTTAAAAATTGTGCTATTTTTCCTCCAGTTTCCCAGTAAGACATGCTGTAGGGATGAGTAGCTTCCATGCCATTTTAGCTGCATACTAGTTTTCACAGTCTCTATCTATAGAAAGGCTTTCTTTATTTTGGAATCATTGAGCTCTATTGCTCTTTCCTACCATCAGCATTTGACACATATTTAAAATCTAGAACATGAAATGTGAAAAAAATTGACCTGTTTATTGCTTCTATGTCCTTATCACATGCAGCAAAGCATGCATGTTTTAATTCAAGGAAGATGCCAGGTATTTGTTAAGTTTTGAAGAAGTATTTATTTCAATAAGGCTTGAATAAAAGGAGAACATTCTATCTTTATTTTCAGTGTGCTCATAAAAAGGTAAATACCCAGCTAGCTATGATTTTGAATGTCATTGAGAGACATCTGGCAAATATATATATATATTACTAATTATGATGATAGTCTAAAAATTGTAAAACACGTTTAATAATTGTATACATATCACATGTCCCACAAATAAAACATATTATTTCTACCTGGTAGGCACCAGTGACTTTAAAATAATGGTACTTTTTTTTTGTTTTGCGGTACGCGGGCCTCTCACTGCTGTGGCCTCTCCCGTTGCGGAGCACAGGCTCCAGACGCGCAGGCTCAGCAGCCATGGCTCATGGGCCGAGCCGCTCCACGGCATGCAGGATCCTCCCGGACCGGGGCACGAACCCGTGTCCCCTGCATCGGCAGGCGGACTCTCAACCACTGCGCCACCAGGGAAGCCCCTAAAATGATGGTACTTTTAAGTTACTGATGACAAAGGGTTATAGTTCCATATAGAAGAATAATTATTTCCCTGAATAACAGATCATATATGAGCTTTTCTTCTTTTGGATAGTTGAGAAACTACTATCTAATGAATGACTGACTGATATTATTTCATGACAGTATTTTTGACACTAGGGCTAATACAAAGGAGTATATAAAATCACTGATTTCCTCAAATATCTGTAATATAGTTACAAAAATATGCCATTACACCAAAACAGACACACATACAGAGTTAAACTAATACAGTATTCTAAGAGCTTAATTCATGAAATAGGCTGTCTGAACAATGGGGATACATCAGTGGACTTGTTTGAAATAATTGGAAAAGTCTTCAGACGAAAAAAAAATCTTTAATTAGTCTTAAAGGATAACTAGCATATTAGAGTTCTCTAGAAAAACAGAACTGATACGATTTATATACAGGGAGAGGTTTATTACAAGGAATTGGCTCGTGCAATTACAGAGGCTGAGAAGTCCCATGATCTGCTATCTGCAGGCTGGAATCCCAGAAAAGTC
The DNA here is from genome assembly GCF_949774975.1 of Lagenorhynchus albirostris. Lineage (NCBI taxonomy): Eukaryota > Metazoa > Chordata > Mammalia > Artiodactyla > Delphinidae > Lagenorhynchus > Lagenorhynchus albirostris. Next base: position 42,178,881 of record NC_083110.1, on the reverse strand, counting down.
AATGCGGTAATTCTGACTGACTGAGCCCAAAGGACTTAAAATCAGTATCACCATGGTAGGGAGAAGACTGACATCTCACCTCAAGTAATCAGGCAAGAAGGGACAAATTCCTCCCTCCTCTGCTTTTGTTCTACTCAGGCCCGCAATGGATTAAATGCTACCCACCCTCCTTGAGGAGAGCCATCTATTTTACTGAAGACACAGATTCAAATGTTAATCTTATCCGGAAACACTTTCACAGACACACTCAGAAACAGTGTTTAATCTGGGCATCCCATGGCCAGTCAAGTTAACACATAAAATTAACCATCACTAGTGATTGGTTTATCAGAGTGAAGAGAGGATGGTATCTTAGATGAGAGGTAAAATTTGAGTAAAAAGGCAGCTCTGTGAAGGCTTTAAGTAAGTTTGGAGGATGCATTATTCTAGATTGTTTTGGTTACAAAGGGCAAACAACAAACTTTAACATAAGCAGAGAAGTGCTTCACATAATTAAGAATTCTGAGGCACTGCTGAATCCAGGGACTCAAATGAGGTCAGGGGTCTGTCTGTATTTCCATTTCTGGGCTCTGATTCTTTACGTATACTGATTTAATTCTCAGATGGACTATTTCTAAACAGCAGAAAATATGGCTGCTGTCAGTCCCAGGTCTAGATTTCCCTTACAGATTCCCTCCAATACAGTCATCTCTCAGTATGGGTGGGGGATTGCTTCCAGAACCTCCCCAGGTACCAAAATCCACAGATACTCAAGTTTCTTATATAAAATGGTGCAGTACAGTTGGTCTACCCTGTCCGTGGATACCAAGGGCCCACTGTATATAACAACTTTCAAAAGACCGAGCTACTCTTCTTGAAAGCACATGTACTAATCATCTGCTGCTACATAACAAATTACTCCAAAGTTCGATGGCATAAAACAGCAAACAATTATTTTCTCACAGTTTCTATGGACTAGGAATCTGGGAGCACACATTAGGCTCCTCTTGTTCAGGTCTCTCATAAGGCTGCAATATAGGAGTCAACAGGGCCTGAAGTCATCTCAAGGCTTGGGTTGTGGAGGATGTACTTCCAAGTTCACTCACATAGTTTTCAGCAGACTACTGGCCCTTGTTAACTTACAGTCTTGGTCTCAGACTTGCCCATGGGTCTCTCCACAACATGGAGATGTGATAGCACAACATGATAGCTTGCTTCCTCCCAAGGGAGGGTGGGGATAGGGGGAAGAGAAAGGGGGGGGGGAGAGAGAGAGAGAGAGAGAGAGAGACACCAAGACAGAAATAATAATCCTTTTGTTACTTGATTTTGGAAGTGACATACCATGACCTCTACCCTATTCTAGTCATTGGAAGAAAGTCAGTGTCAGTAAGTCCGGGCAGAGGATGATACAGGATCTGGATACTGGGAGGTGGGGATCATTGGTGGTCATCTTTGAGACTGCTTAACACAATCACTGAAATAGTCACTGTGATCTAAGAGATAAAATAGTCTGCCATGGACCAGACTATGAGTTCATCCTTCATGCCTTGAGTGGGGAGAGACCTACATGAATCACATGGAATAGGCTCTTCACCAAAAAGAGGGTTGCTTTTATCAAAAGAGGGAAAGGATTCCTGCAGAGACAAAAGCAACTAATATTCAATTCGCAGGACACTGAATTGATGGACTATCTTGCTGGGGGAAGTGTTTGTCTCTGAGAAGCCTGGGCAATTACAGAAAAAATTTGTGTTGCATGATCTTAGTATTTTTACTTTATCTCTTAAGTAATCACATTGTATTTGTGTGGCTCCTGTGTTTGCAGAACAGTGATGCTACAAAAACTGTGTAATGGAAGATTGATCTGGCAGTGGAAGCAGAATAGATTGCTACAGATATCAAATGAAGGCAATTGAGTTAGGGGGCTACTGCAGGGATATGTGTGAGAAAATAAGTCCCTGACAAGACTTGTTGACTGTGAAATAAAACTTTAGAGACATACCTAAGAAAATGTGAAGTAAGAATTGATATAACTTGTTAAAGATTTGATGAAAGATTTGGAGAGGTAAAATATGTTAGAAGAGGGACTCCAAGGAAAATGGTCTATCAGAACCAAGTGTTCTCTACTGAAGCAGAGAGGATTTAAAATTTTTTTTCCTCATTATTTCTCTCCTGAGCCTGAATATTCACAATGTAAGAAGGCTCTGTATTTTCATAAACTTATTCTGTTTTCATTTATACTTTCAGTGTATTATTCTAATATATGCAGCTTTCCCTCCATATTCAGGGCTAAACTAGCTTCTGCTCTTTATATGCAAATATTTTGTGACTAGGAATCTTTAAGTATTACATCAGACTTAGGTATAAAAGGAATGGAAAGTCAGGAAATTTGAGTGATTTTTAAAAAATGTTAAGACACTGGGGAGGCAATATCTCAACGCTTGATTTTTTGTTATGTGGATTGTGTTGACAAAAGAGTGAAATCTGGAGAATATTGAACTAATAAATTATTTAACTGATACAAAAAATATTTACAGAATACCTACTCTGTGCCAAGCTCTGTGCTAGGTGCTGGGGATAAAATTGTGAGCAAAAACCTCTGTCATTTTGGAACTTCCAGTCTGGTGCTGTGGGGAGGATAAGTTTTACATGTAACAAATAACAATCAAAATAAATATAAAATTATAACACTGATAATTGTGACAAGAGCTAGGATTATGAGACTTGACATTGAAGAGAAATCAAGAAAGTTTCTTTGAGAAGTGATACATTTCTAAAACCTGAAAGATTTTAAAGCATTAAGTAGGCTAAGAAAGAGGGGTACTGCAATCTGACAACAGAAATAATGCATGTGAAGTCTCTACATCTGGAGAAAGCATGGCATGGTAGAAAAACTGAAAGATGACCAGTAGAGCAGAAGTACAAAGAGTGAGTAAGAGTGTGATGCAAGATGAAGGAGCAAGTAAAGGACAAAAATGGCTGAACATTACAGTTCATATTAAGGATTTTAGTCTTTAATGAAAAACGTACAGTAATGAGAAATATTGAAGTAGTTCAGGGTGTGATATCCTGAAATAGCTGCTGGCTGAGGACTAAAGAATGGGAAGGGGGAAGACAAATACAAATACTTCTATTTCCCAAAAGTGGAAGACAGCTGAACTAATGAAGTGTCTGGCTACAAACACTACATACCATACTTTGCATAACATATATCTACAGCAATGACAAGAATGCAATACATATCTACATTTGTTAAATAAAAGGGAAGTGTTCAGTTTCCATTAATGAAGTGAGCTCTGAAAGAGTACCTTCAGAAAAGACACTGAATTTGCTCTTGGGGTTAGATCCAGAGTTCTTGGTTGGTTCCACTCAAAATGAGGGCTTTTATATTAACAGATATGCTAGGTAAAGAAAGGAGGACAAAAAAAGGATATTATGTATGAACTTACCCCCTATAAGACCCAATACCATCAATGTAAAACGACAGAAAATTCACCTATTTGCCCAGAAAGATGACAAACATCTATTCTGAAGACTCCAGGTTAAATGAAAGGAGAATAAAAGCCCAGAAGACTCAAAATTAAGGGCTTGCACTTAGAGTGGATTTAGGCATCACTTTTTACATTATTCTTTTTTTTTTTTTTTTTGCTGTACGCGGGCCTCTCACTGCCGTGGCCTCTCCCGTTGCGGAGCACAGGCTCCGGACGCGCAGGCTCAGTGGCCACGGCCCACGGGCCCAGCCGCTCCGCGGCACGTGGGATCCTACTGGACCGGGACACGAACCCGCGTCCCCTGCATCGGCAGGCGGACTCCCAACCACTGCGCCACCAGGGAAGCCCTTTACATTATTCTTGAGGTTCTGGAATAGGCAAACTCAGAAAATAATTTTAAAATTATCTGGACTGGTGATATCCCAGTGCACTTGACAAAGCAAAAGAAAACTTCATTGGTATGGAAAAAACTCACTAACAGGCCCTACGTTCATGACAGTCATACAGGAAAAATGAAGTCCTTCTACAGATAGGTTCAGAATAAAAAGCAAATTAAGAAACAAAGGAGGATGCTATCTAATATAAGCAAGAAGTCAGCTTTGCAAAAACTATTTAGTAGCACCTGCCATCAGGTCTTCACTGATGTTGCTGGCTTACTCCACTGCTAATGCAACTGATGTTTCTGATAGCCTACAAAGTCAACATCTCATGAAAACTTTTGATAATGAGAAACTTTAGATATAACATCTTGCCCTATGACTTGGACATATTTTTAAAGTTCCTGACTCACAGGAAAATCTGAAATAAACACAGTTCTACACTTGTAAATATGCTACTCCACTGATCCTGATTAATTGTCTTTGAAATAAACTTGGCAACTTTTGTTCTTTTCCCTCCAAAAACATCTTTCTCAGGAAATTCTTTGACCCTTCAGTTAAACAGATTCCTATTAGGCCTGTTTTACTAGTGCACCAGACATATCTGGACATACTGACATTCTGATGTACAAACAGGTTAGACCCACATTGTGCTCCTGCTGCAAAATAATACACTTTCCACTGTATGGGGTTATTATTGGGTTCAAATGGGTGAAATGTATGAAAGACTATCAATCATGTATACTATGTGGAATTATTTAATTTGTCCATTTTATTTTAGTGCTTTACAAAGCTAATCCATCTTTCTAATACCAGAAAGGACAGGGGTACTATTAAGGGCAGGGAGCTACTCAGCTTATAAACTATTGGCCAATATTGAAAGAGAGATTCAAGATTTCAAACTTCAATTACTTACTCTAATAGTTATCAAATAGCTTGAGACTCTCCATTTAACCGATGATAAATATGCTCAAAAAGGTGCTTTATACCTTAGCTATCCTCTCATAAATCAGGAATAAAATGGATATGGGTATTATGACAGTCATCTATTTGGGCTACAGGAGTGCCAAAAGTACCAAACAATTCTGTACAAAATACTTTCAACTGAGTAATTTTGAGTTGTCCATATTTCAGAAGTTTTTCTGTAAGCTATGTGTCAATACCTGAATGGACTATGGTTGCATTCACTGCTTCCATTTACTGTGTAATAATTTGGATGGCAATGGATAGACTGGTTTGAGGCTTCTACTTCTTTGGCAGTGCAGTATGCATGACTGCTTTCTTGAATGGCAATCACAAACTGTTCAAAAAGGGCAATACAAAACCAGCTTTCCGATTTCAAAAACTGAGGTCAGTTTGACATTTAAAGACCACGCACTTGGACTTCCCTGGTGGTGAAGTGGTTAAGAATCCACCTGCCAATGCAGGGGACACAGTTTCAAGCCCTGGTCCAGGAAGATCCCACATGCCGCGGAGCAAATAAGCCCGTGCACCACAACTACTGAGCCTGCGCTCTAGAGCCCACAAGGCACAACTGCTGAGCCCATGTGCCACAACTACTGAAGCCCATGTGCACAGAGCACGTGCTCCTCAACAAAGAGAAGCCCGCGCACCACAACAATGAGTAGCCCCCACTCACCAACTAGAGAACTAGAGAAGCCGCAATGAGAAGCCCGCACACCACAACAAAGAGTAGCCCCCACTCACTAACTAGAGAACTAGAGAAAGCCCACGCGCAGCAACAAAGACCCAATGCAGCCAAAAATAATTTAAAATATAAATAAATAAAGAGAGTGGACTTGTTGATGGTGTGTCTGCATACCTTTGCATGATTTTAAATGCTAAATAAGTTTTTAAGCAAACAAAAGTCGAGCAAAAATATTTTCTGCTTGACTGAAGAGGATGATGATGGGTTATACTTTCATTATTCTAGAAATTAGTTAAAGATTTGCTTAATTAAGATGAGATGGTAGGGAAAAAAACAAAATAACATTTAAAAAAATCTCAGCACTATGAAAGTACAGGAAACTTGAGGTCATTTTGTGTTTCATTTCCACTGAATGTACTCAGTTCTGGAAACCATCTCTGTATTATTGTATCTTTAAAACTGGGGGTTTTAAAAATAAGCATTTAAACAAGACCTCTCTCCCTCAGTCATTCCTCTACTCACCTCTGTCTCTACCTAGCTACCCTCATTTATGTTAAATGTTTTGCTGATATGACACATACTACCCCCATAGATGGTTTCTCAGTACTAATACTTCTGATTGTTCCAGTTATTTCCTTCTTTGAAGTGTGTAATGCCTCAGTAGATTAGCTGATCATCAGCAAAGTGGCATTAGCTCTGTTGGTGCCTTGGTCTACCTAGAAATTTCATGTAAGAAACTGAGTTTAAAAATTTAATTATATAAAATAAAGGCTCACACTATTATGAAACAACCCCACAAGATTTTAATCAGTTTGTAGTGTCACCAAGAAAAGAATGAAATTAAGATAACAAGCAGTCTATAACTGAACTAAGGAAGTCCCATTTGATCACCATCAATTACTTCCTAATCATTTCTCTCCTTTCTACTCATGCTACCCAGAGGAGATGAGATCTTTGCAGAGAAAGGGGGAAAAACAATGTTTATCTGAAATCCTGCTATGTTATTTACCATAAGTTTAACTGTTTTGGTATTTTTTTGCCTTTAATAAGCTAAAGTAGCAGTGCAAAAAGTATGAGCTAAAAATCCTACCTATACAAGTAAGAAAGGACATAATTTTAGGGAGACAGGGAGTTATTCTTACAAACTGAGCTGACCTGCTGACTTGCATTACAAAGCAGCTATATTAAATTGCACTTCCCTAATGTTTGCACTGAATTACAACTACAAATATTTGGGTTCCAGTTCTACACATTACAAATTAGCTTGGGTTAAGTCACTTAATCACTCTAGCAACTGACATAATGTACACATTTAATCTGTAAATAGGAGGTTGCAGTGAATGAGTTCTAAATTTCTTCATAGCTCAGTAAAATAATATTTCAAGATTTAAAAAAGCAAATATTCTAATACAACTGGTATTAAAACCAATCTCTCTCAAGTTTGAGAGTCCACTTTATTTTCACAAAGTCAGATGACCATAATAATATAACTTCTTTGATGTGCATTACAGAAATACGATTGGGATTGACTCCAAGCCTCTGCCCAACTGCTGTTGTCAAATAGAGGCTTGTTCTGTCAGGTGGGCAGGAGTTGTTCCAGGGGAAAGAGTCAGATGTTACCCCTACATTCCATATTCTTCTGGCTCCATGTTTCCTGATCAGGAGTATACAATTGGAACAAATGAATTGGGACATTCTTGGAATCTCTGCCACTGTCTTGGAAGTGCCATCCATCCATAAGACAGAATTATCCTTACTGATACTAAGTAAAATATGTATTAGCAAGTAGGGCCAAACAGAACACACACACACACACACACACACACACACACATATATGCATACATATATATATATAAATATATATAAAATGCAAACAAAAATATATATGTAGATAGGGCCAAATAGCAGTGTTCCTAGACAGATGTGAATTTGTAATTAGATCCCCAAACTCTAGGCCAGCTAGCTGTGACTCTGGTCATTTCATTATCTTTGTAATTAAGGTACCCTGCATTATGAATATTGGTTCCCATTGTCACCAGATGATAGGTCTTTATCTGTTTGGAGATGTACAAACTTTTTTTCAAGGAACATAAGTTTGATTTAAATCTTGCCAAGGATGACAAGATTTAGTGTGCTATAACAAAACCGTTATTTATTGAACCAAAATTGTTTTTAAATGCAGCCTACTGAAACATGCAATGTTTTGTAGAATCAGAATGCTTTGTTTCATTAAGGAGTTCTGCATAGGATTCTTTCTCTGGTTCTCGCTTTCCTTTTACTGACTCTAGTCTTGGCTCAAGCACACCTGCAGCTCTCCAAGCAACAACAATTTGGAGCTTACATGAGAATTACCTATCACTAGCTACACAGGGTAATTCATTTTTGTAAGAAGCAGTATCAAAAAGCTTTCAGATAAGTATCGGTCAAGGCATGGTCTGGTATACCATGTACCTCAAAATTACCTGAGAAGCTTCTTATAATTTTGATTTCCTGTAACTGCTGATACAAAAACTATGGGTAGAGGCAAGAAAATGTTTATTCTAAACATGTTACCCACTATCTCTATTGCAAGTAAAGTTGATAACAACTACTCATTAGAGGAAAAAAATTCTGATTTAAACTTTTTTCTGTGTGTAGATTGTTCATACTGTGATTTTTACCTACTGAATTTCAATTTTGAACACTAGAAAATTCCCTACCCTGATCTCTGTACTATGTTATAATTTTCACTTATTTTCTAGGGTACAGACATTTTAATGTTTCAGGTCAAAAAATAACTATCAAAGTGATTTTTGTTTTTGTTTTTGCGGTACGCGGGCCTCTCACTGTTGTGGCCTCTCCCGTTGCGGAGCACAGGCTCCGGACGCACAGGCCAAGCGGCAGTGGCCCACGGGCCCAGCCGCTCCGCGGCACGTGGGATCGTCCCAGACCAGGGCACAAACCCGTGTCCCCTGCATTGGCAGGCGGACTCTCAACCACTGCGCCACCAGGGAAGCCCTCAAAGTGATTTTTAAACAACTGCATTTATTCTGTAAGAAATTGTGTTAAATTAAAAATTACAAAATGTTGTTAGAAATAATGTCCTTGGTTAAAAAATATATATATATATATATATATATACACAAGTAAAATCTAAAAGAAATGAGTACAACTCTATAATGTTAAATGAGAATTAGAAATAGCAGTATGAACTCATTTTTATTTATTTTTAAATGCATATTTCATAATTTTGAGTACCAAAAAGAAAAGATTACTGGGAAGCAATTGCCAGTAATGATATGTACTCTAATCATGTATATATTTTTGTCATTAAGTTTCCTTTTCAAATGAAAGAACTAGAGCTCCTTGGAAAAAACGGTTGAATTAAGGTCTGAGGCAGGAAACATAAGATGGGCATTAGCAGAACATTATTTTTCGTGACAGAAAACAAAGAAACAAAAAAAACCGAAAGACTAATGGTTGTAACAAAAAGGCATGCTGTACATCTGAAAAGGATCCCACAGGGCAGGGCAAAGATGTGATAATTTCAGCAACAAACAAAAAACAAAGTATGCAACTGATTGAGACATATAGATTATCTGAAAGTCCATGATTTCACAATGATTTTCAAAATGATTTTCAAAAAACAAACAAAAAAAATTTGTCACTATTGAAAATAGCTACTTCACCAAATACTGACTCTGAAAATTGAGAAATTAAAGAATTAAGCTTTTACAGATCCAACTGTCTGTAAGGACAACTAGAAGGCCATGATTGAGTAAATAGGCTTTACTACATTATAATTCTGATTTTTAAAATGTAGGTAAATAATTATATCAGTAAATTGCCTTTTTATACTCCCTAAAGATGTAATAATTATCAACAGATGCTAAAACAGGTACTTGAAAACTTGTTTGGGGACTGTACACTCACAAGATATCAAAGCATTGCTATCCTAATTATCTGCTCATTGTAAGGAGAAAACGATAAATTTACACTGGAGGAATCAGGCTGTCACCATCTGAACCAGATGATCAGTCACTCAAGGTGGAATTTCCAGCATCCTGTGCTGCATGACCTAAGGTAAAATTAAATAGATACAGCTACCTATTTTTATGGTCTTGCAAAAATGGTAAACAAAATTTCCTGAAGCCTTTGCATCTATTTTTAAATTCACAAGAAATATAAGAACAAGTTAAATCATACCACAAAGAAGCAATCAGATTTCTAGGATTCTGAACATTGTAAAGGAAAATGGATGTCCTCTCTCCAAGCCAATGTCTTAAATTAAGAAATATTCACAAATGGTAATTCTCTTAAAACAAACCTGTTTTGATATTGATTCAATCATCCAATGATAAAAATACTATTTTGCTTTAGCTATCAAAGAAATTTAAATGTGGATTGGGTACTAGATGAATTCAGAGACTTCTAAATTCTGTTATATTAAATAACTGTTTCTTTTAAGAGATGTACACTATCATTTCATGATTGCATACTTGATTCAAATACTTCAGTAAATGAAAAGTAAAAGAAGTAAATATGGCAAATGTTGAAATTTGTTAAATCTTGATGATAGGTTGTTAGATTGACTAAAATAATCTCCATTATTATATATAAAATGGAGATGATATGCATGAAATTTTATATATAAATATATAAAATAATCTGTTTATAGGAATTATATATGAATTATGTTTTGTATTTTATAGATCTGTTATATACATTTATATATGAATTTCATACATATATGTTCTTATATAAATAAATAAATAAATATATATATATATATATACACACACACACACACACACACACACACATGAATTTTTCACAATTTTTTTTTTTTAGCTGTGCCATGTGGCTTGTGGGATCTTAGTTCCCTGACCAGGGATTGAACCTGGGCTCTGGCAGTGAAAGCACAGAGTCCTAACCACTGGACAGCCAGGGAATTCCCCACAAAAATACTTTAAAAGATCTAATTTTAAGGCATCTGTAGTATTCTCTACTACATTTTGGATAACTTTGACCTGTTAATGACTACCTAACTTGTAAACCCAGCATTCTTGGTCTGTGATCCAGGTTTCATTCATTTCTCTGCACTTTTATGGTCTGCCCAATCAGTTATCTTAACCCCATACATACTGTACTCTATATAATTCACAATAAATTAATAGTACCAGGCAAAATTTGTCAAGATATGCTCCCCACTGATGCAGGTATAACTAGTCTCGTAGTCTGGGCTGCTATAGCAAAATACTATAGACCGGCTAGTTTATAAACAACAGAAATTTATTTCTCACAGTTCTGGAGAACAGAAATCCAAGATCAAGGCACCAGCATGGTTGAATTCTGGTGAGGGCCCTCTTCCTGGTTTATAGCCAGTGCCTTCTCCCTGCACCCTCACATGGTGGAAGGAGTAAGAAAGCTCTGTAGGGCCTCTTTTATAGAGGAATTAATCACCTTCCTGCAGGCTCATCACCTAAGCACCTCTCAAAGACCTCACCTCTTAATACCATCACACAGGGTGTTAGGTTTTCAACATATGAATTTTGGGGAGTAGGGGAACAAACATTTAGACCATAGCGACTGGTGAAAAAACAATAAAAAAGAACATTTTAAAGTCTTATGAAATGGTCTTAAGAACAAACTGCAGTCTAAGAAACATTTATTCAAGAAAACCTACTGTCACTCAGTAAGGCAGAGTCACTGGCATTTGAACCATGAGCTACTCCCTCCCTCCCACATACCTTCTTGAGCCCAGTAAGATGGAAACTCAACTCCAGGTGGGTGCAACTAGAACACAGAAATTGTCCTCCCACCTCCAAGTTGAAGGTTATGACATGTTCCAGAGGGGTGTGGGACAACGATATTTCTCATCCTCTCTACCCAGTTACCTTTTGTAGAGGCTAAATTCCAAGTGAGTTGGAGGCTCCATTCTTCTAGGCAGACCACCACTCAGAATCGGAGGCTCCAGCAAAGGTGCAACACACTGAGAATACTGGTGACCAACTGCCTTTGCCCCAGCTGATTCTTAGAGCAGAGGTTACATTCTTCTCTTTGTAAAGGTAAAAGGAAATTAAAACAAGCGAACAAAAAAACACAGATTGTCACACCTACCCAGAGCTCTGCTTCTAAAGCAGCAGCCCACTCAGAAACAAGCCACTATCCCAGGATCAGCTCCAGAGCCATACCTCAGAGTTTTTGCCCAGGGTGCGAGATATGCTAATAGGAAGCTCTATAGCTCTCCCCAATTTGAAAGAGAATGTGAGAAAGTTCAGGCCTAAGGACACTCTCAAAAACAGTGGTTTTAGTGGAAAGCATTTAAGTGGAGGATAGTGGCTTTATGGGAGATATAAACTAAACCATAGCCCAGCAAGTTTTCCAGAAACAAACAGGAAAAGAGTTGGCTAAGAAAGCCTTCCTGGAATCAGAACAAACCTCAAAAACAACCCCTTTAAAGGAGCCAGTATATCATTGGATCTGTCTGTGCAGTAATTTATGCTGCAGGGCATGGTTGCAAACAATAGAGCAATCCCCTGTCAATTACTTGAGCACTGCTCATCCAGTACAGCTGGATGTATTCAGGAAGGAGACAATCAAAAAACAACAACAACAAAGAAAAAACAAATAAAAAACAGGCAACAGAAACTGTCTGAGAGGGGCCAGATTTTGGATTAAAAAAGATTGCAAACCTCTGTATACATTGAATACTTGATTTAAATTTTCAGCTAACTTTTGCAACTAAAATTAGAGCATTTACAAAAACAGTTCAACATCATCTTAGGACAGTTATGTGGATTTACAAAGTAGCTCTGCAAAGGTACAAATAATTTTGAAGTCTACCTGATGGTAGATGATCAATAGTCAATGGGTGTATTCCAAGGTGTATGTTTTTATTTTAACATGAGAATTGTTAACAAATGTGGTAGTAAAATTAATCTTTGTATATTGAAAACATTTATAACTTAGTCTATAACTTCTATTTTGATTTATAAAATATCATAGCTTACTTGATATAATTATGTCTCCATAACCAATTCCAAGTACATTTGTGTTCATGAATGTCTTAATTTCCTATGAACATTTTTAACCACAATATTGTGTTCCACCCAAAAATAAATTTTGTCACAAAACTATTTTCTCCAAATATTGAGCTTTTAAATGAATTTACAATAGCATTAAAATTATGTCAGGTGTTTTACCTTTATGGAATCAACTTCTAAAAGTTTATCTGTTGCCAAGATTTGTATAAAAAAAGAACCCTTAATTGGAGATAATCTATTCAAAACATCTGTTGAAACTGACGTAAGTCAAGCATAATTTAAATATTTAGGTAGTTCTGCTAACAGTGCTAACACATTAAATGCTATCATTCCACTTATATTTGTGCTCTAGGACAGTCATTTTTTCTCAATGAAAAGTCAGGCTTCTCATTGTGACAGGTAAACCCAGATTTTGCAGTTGAATCTGTTTCCATTGTTTTCAAGTATAGTCTTCTAGATTATTGAGTTTTGGTGTGGGCATTACTGCTGTTAAAAGATTCATGTATTCTTATTTTCATCTTTTCTGTGATATCACTATTATCACTACAGTCCCAATGGTAAGTGTTACATGTCAGTGAATATTTTATGAAAATTATACTTTAATTGGTACCTTTTTGAGTATTTAAAATGCAGTAATTAAAATCATATTTTCAACTTATTATTTCTAAAAGTGTTTATTGCAGAATAAAAATGTGTTCCTAAAAACCAAAATCAACTTCAGTAGCAAGAATGCTCATAATAATTTTTATAAGTGCTATAGTAGAACTATTCAGCCATTTTGTGAGCATATTTTGTGTACACCCTAAAGTACAATTTCTCACATCTCTTCCTGACCCTATCTACTAGCAATCTAGAATGGTAGGGCATTTTGAAAGGAACAGGATAAGCCATGACAGCATTGCCAAACATCCAGCAAACATCCATCAGGCTCAACAGCATTCAATACTTCTCTAGTTTTCCTTTTGAGCTCACCCTGCATAATGTTTTTTTGTAAGGAAGGAGTTTGTAATGCTGCATGTAAAACAGCTGAGGGAAAGAGAGTTGCACAATTAGCCATCTTTTTTTTTTTTGACAGCCATCTTCACTGAAAATGCTTAATTAGACAAAAGCAGAGTGGAAAGGGCAGAGCGGAAAGTACAAAGTGGAGTCCTGTGGAACCCATCACAGGTTATTTTCATAATTTTTGAACAATAATATGTTCTTCAAACTGGAAACCCAGGAGATGCTGATGCTGAATTGAATGGGATGCAGAACTATAGCTGTAACTGGGATTCTCAAAGGCAAACATTTTGTATGGTTACACTAACATTGATAGAAAAAGTGCAAACTCACTCAAGATATTTAATCAAAACAGGTATTTGATTATAAGGAGACAGAATGATCGAATAGAATTGAGGAACACCCAGAAAGTGAAGCTGTGCCTCTAGAGGGTCTGGATTCTAAGAGGCCCTTCTCTTTGCATATCTGTTCTTTCTGAGTCTGTGCAGTAACTAGTTTAGTCTAGTAACTAGTAAATTTAGTCTCTAGTAATTTTTTAATTTTCAGAATTTATCCTGCAGGCAATGCGGAATCTGTGGAACTATATGAAAGAAAATATGATCAGATTTATATCTTACAAAGATGAGTGTGATTGTAGAAAGAAATGCTTTCAAGTGTTCCCACCCCTCCTCTTTAAAATCCCAAGAGAAGAAAACATAAAATCTCCTTTTGGAAAGTTTCTCCTGCCTTAACAAAAGCAGGTCCCAGGAAGTGATTTGCTTGCTGATAGTATGTGTCCCAACTGTACAAATTGAAGCATTCTTTCCAAACCAACCTTATAGGCACTAGAAAGAATCCTTTGAATTGTACTTATAGTTCTCATTACGCTCCAGGTACTCAAATTAGTGTGAAATTACTTCCTCCGTGAATAGTATTTTGGGTACTGTGTCAAGGGGAATACACCACAGCACGATAAATGCAGATGTTTTCTGAGTGGAAGCTCTGCTAAGGTAAGGTCATATTATAATTCTGAGCAAATTTTTTTCATTATTTTGAATATAAGCATTATCAGACTACAGAGGAAATGGTTTAATATATATAAACATTAAATTTAAAGGCCCAAACGTTAAGTATAAATATTAGGAGTTTATTTCTGTAATGTATTTTACATGTATTTCCTCTTAAATATTTCCTTTAGAATGTGTATTTCAATGTAATATTCATTTAGTATTTTTACTTCATAGGTCATGTAGGGCTGTGTTCCAGAGTCTTTTCTGTAGATCAATGGCAGTGTGCTCTCTGAGATTCTTCTTTATAGCTTATTCAAATACATGTTTCTTAACTTCCCTCCTTAAAAGTCTGATTCAGTGGGTCTGGGTCCTCTTTATGTAAGTATTACAAAGACAGTTAGGGGTATTCTCTACCTTTAAATATTTACAGGTTAGAAATATTTCATATAAGACCTTTGTATTCCATTCTCCCTGCCCTACCTGAATATACATTCACCTTTGTTCATGCTTGCACCGTATGAGCTTTCTAAGGGAAAATATTCCTACCTATAGTTTTATCTGATTTTATCTATCCCTATACATGGTATACTTCAAAGTACTTTGAGTCTACATATTCCTGTCAATTTTGCCTCCTACCAAATCCAATTACTCCTCTCCATTTTGATTATCACCAACTTTGTCTGTTACATGCATATCTTTAATAAACTACAGGTGTAGATTCCTAACTACTCTATCTAATCCATGTTCCCCTCCTTCTAATCTACTCCTCATAATAAAGATGCAGTCAACTTTTTAAAGGGGTCAATCATGGTACTGTGTTTCCACTGGTACCAGTGTCAGCTCAGAACCTGTATGCCATAAGCCTCACAAGAGCTATATATTTTTTCATCAGTGTACAGTTTTTTGGGAAAATGACCATAGGTCTCTTTGATAAAAGGACTCATGAATTTGTTATTTTACATGCTTGCTGTGGCATTGCTGGGACTTTTCTTAAGATAACTGGGCTTCCCTTCTATAGACTGACTCTAGGTCTGAGAACTTGCTCGTCTGGAAAATTGAAAGAGAAATTTTGATCTTCTATTATGATGGATAACTTTTGTTCTTCTATTCACCAACTGTTAAAGTTTTTCCTGTATGTAATTCAACCAATGCTCTTCTTAGCTGCCATCTTATCTCACTAAAGTAATTATGTCACTTTGCCTTTGTCATGTGAGTACTGTTATTTGCCTTATGCTATTCTGGAATGCTACTGTTGCCATTGACAATAGAAGCATCCCCGGAGAGTAACCCTAGCCTATAGAGGAAAGACAGCTTTGTCCTTATAAACAATATTGGTACCCCTCTACTTAGTAAATTCTACAGTGCTTTGGTGAAGAGTGTGTCCCTTGGACCTTCCTGGATAAAGCTTTTGACAAAATCTAACATTCTTTCATGATGTCAAACTTTCAGCACACCATGAATAGAAGGGAACTTCCTCAATCTGAAAAAGGGTATCTTAAACAAAGAAACCAAAAAACTGTGGTTAACATAATACTTAGTGGTGAAAAACTGGGTGTTTCCCCTCTAAGTCTGGGAAAAGCCAAGTATGTTCATCCACTCTTCCTATTCCTATTCAGCATCACAGAGGAGATCCTAGCCAGTGCACTATAAGCAAGGAAATAATAGACATAAAGAGCGGAAAGGAAGAAGCAAAATTATAACTCTTTGAAGACACATATTATTTGGAAAGAAAATCCCAAAGAACTAATAAAATGCTAATAGAACTAATACACAAGTTAAGCAAGTTTGCTGGATACAAGATCAATATAAAAAATCAATTGCTTAAACTGATTTAAACAGAAATCAAATGAGCAATTAGAAATTGATATTGAAAAAATACCATTTATAATAGCATAATAAAACATGAAATTCTTAAGTACAACTCTTCTAAAATATACACACTGTCTATATGCTGAAAACAAACTAAAGAAATAAAGAACTAGATGAATATATGTATATAACATATACACATATTGTGCTTATAGATTGGAAGACTCAATATTGCTAAAATCTCACTTGTGCTCAAAGTAACCTATAGTTCAATGCCACCCAAATAAGAATTCCAGTAGGATTTTTGTAGAAATTGACAAAATTTACACAAAAAGGCAAAGGAACAAGGAGAGCCAAATCCATTTTTAAAAGAAAAAACAAAACTGGAGGACACTAACTAGCTGATTTCAAACCTACGGTAATCAAGAGTGTCATATTGAATAAAGGACTGACATATAAATTAATGGAAAAGAATAGAATGCCTTTAAAATACATACATGTATGACTTCTGTACAAATCCAAAGGCAGTTAAATGGAAAAGTGGTAGTCTGTTCAATAAATGATGCTAGAAAAATAAATATTCCTCTGTGTAATGGTTATCATATATATATATCTAATAATTTAATGATACTCCTTATTTGAAAATATTGGGGTCTAAATCCTCTCCCCTTGAATGAGGTCTGCACTTAGAAACTCATTTTTATCAAATAAATGTGACAGAAATGAAGGTGTGTGTTATCTGATACTACATCATAAGGCATTGTTGCTTCCTCCTTGACAAGTCTCTTGGATCACTTAGTCTGGGAAATGCCCTTGTCATGTCATGAGGACACTAAAGCAGTCCTAAACAGTCTAAATTTCTGTTTGGCAAAACTGAGGCCTCATTCCAACAGTCCTGTGAGTATGGCTCTTGGAAATGGATTCTCCTGCTCAGTTAGGCTTTTGGATGAATGCAACCTGGAGGATATCCTGATTACAACCCAATGAGAAACCCTGAGCTAGAGCCATCATGCTAGCCAGTCCCAAATTCCTAGCCTTCAGAAAATGAAATAATAAATAATTGCTGTTTTAACTGCTAAGTTTTGAGGGAATTTTTTTACAGTGCAAATGGTAACCAATATGCAGAAAAATGGTTTACATTTGAATCATATACAAAACTTAACTCTTATGGATCATTGAATTAAATGTATAGTTTAAAATAATAAAACTCTTAGAAGAAAGCATAGAAAAAATCCTTGGGTTAGGTCATGATTTCATAAATAAGACTACAACAGTAGTCTTTTTTCCCCCAAAAAGAGATAAATGAAAATTTGGAATTATGAAAATTTAGAAATCCTGTTCTTTAAAAGACACCTTAGGGCTTCCCTGGTGGCGCAGTGGTTGAGAGTCCGCCTGCCGATGCAGGGAACATGGGTTCGTGCCCCGGTCTGGGAAGATCCCACATGCCGCGGAGCGGCTGGGCCCGTGAGCCATGGCTACTGGGCCTGCGCGTCCGGAGCCTATGCTCCGCGGCGGGAGAGGCCACAGCAGTGAGGGGCCCGCGTAGCGCAAAAAAAAAAAAAAAAAAAAAAAGACACCTTAAACTGAATAAAAAGGAAAGTCTGGAAGATATTTGCAATTGCATATATAATTAAGGACTTTTATTGAGAATATATAAAGACCTCTTGAAACTTAATAAGACAACAAACAATCCAATACAAATGGCCAAAAGATTTTTAACACACCTTTCATTAAAGGAAATATATGTCACTAAGGGAAATACATGCATGATAAATAAGCACATTAATGTCATGTCACTAGAGAAATGAAAATTAAAACAATGAAATACTCCTCTAAAAGTATTAGAATTGCTTAAAAATAAACAAAAACATTTTTCTGTACCAAGTGGTAGCAAGGATGTAGAACTCTTGTTGATTGCTGGTTGGAATGCAAAATATTGGTAGTTTCTTATAAAGTTAAATTTAAACTTACCATATAACCCAGAAATTCCTTCTCCAGGTATTTACCTAAGTAAAATGAATCTTTCTGTTTGCACAAAACCTGTAGACAAATGTTTATTAAATAAAGTGGCTTTATTCATAATTGTGCAAAACTAGAGACAACTGAAATGTCCCTCAACTGGGAAATGAAAAAACACAATATTTATAAATTTAGCAATAAAAAAAGAGTGAAATCTTGATGAATGCAACAACATGACTAAATCCCAAATACAGTATGCTAAGTAAAAGAAGACATACTCAAAACACTATATACTATATGATTCCACTTATATGTCATTATGAAATATGCACGAATCTTAGTTTCATAAATTATACCTTATCTAAAAAATGAAAAGTATAATAAACATAATCAAACAACTATATAATCCCTAAATCATAAATATTCAATAAAGATGAACTTTTAGTAAGACTCATTAGGAGACATTTATTTTCATAGTTTATTTCTCAGCTAATTTTCTTATTTTCAAGTTTAATTTAGTCACTCAGTTTTTATAACATCTGACTGAGTCGGTAGATCACTGAGAAGTTTGTTAGGAAGAGATAGGAATTGGCTGACTCTGTTTTATTTATCCTTCTCTTCCAGTCTCTAGCATTTCAAATATTTCCATTGCATCCTGGAGAAATCCTTGGCTTATCTAATAATATTTTAGGAATTAGTTACAAATTGTCTCAGAATGCTCTGAATACTATTTTAGCTTTTTCTCTACTTTTTACTCACTAATTTACATTACAAATTAAAAACTATAATCAATTTACCCATTAGTGAGGTTCAAAGCAATGAATAAGGCAGTGAAATTGTCAGAGCTAATGAGTTTGCGAATGCTTATACTTTATCCTTATTAACTCATTCTTTATTCCAGGCATTCATTCAGAATTATTTTAATGATTATCTATCTAGACTCAAGAATTATTGAAGAAACTGATTATTTAAATGCATAAGGTACATAAATTATCTTCCCATAGCTCATGGAATAAAGGAAGAAATAGAAAAACAAACAAAATTATATATTACATTATATTACAGTACAGTATACACTTCATTATATTATAAACAAAATTATGATAATATATTAAAATGTATTTGCCTGTCTACCTTTCCATGTTCAAGGCAGGGGTTTGTCCTGTGTCCTCCCTGATCTTATAAATCCAGGAAGAGTTAGTTTTTCAGTCTATTCAGCTTTTTTGTTAGGACAGAGTGGCAACTTCTAAGGTCCTTATATGAGGAACTAGAAACTGCACGTATTTTTTTTTAAATTCATCTATATATTTCTTTAGGTTGTACACAACTTATTTGTATGTATATGAATAAATTGAAAATGTTGAAAATTAAGAATAAATTTATACACAAGCAAGGCTGACTGTTTATAAGTGGAATCAGTGGCTGCCTACATCCCATAATGCCAAATACCACAGACGACCCTTTATTTACATAAAGTTCTGTCCATGTGTTTGATGATAATTGTTAAGCTATGACACAGAAAGAACAATTTGTAAACCATATACAGAAAAAATAAAAGCTGCAAATAAGATGTGATTTGACATATCCATATAAAGGTGTGACTTACCAAATTCTTTTTTCATGTAATCCAGATAATTGTAGATCCACATGCAATTATAAGAAAAAGTGCACAGAGATTCCTGGTAAACTCTACCCACCTTCCCTCAATGTTAGCATTTTTCAAAACTATAGTATAATATCACAACCAGAGAATTGATGATACAATCCACTTATGCTATTCAGATTTCTCCACTTTTACTTTCACTCATTGGTGTGTGCATGTGCGTGTGTTATGCTCTATCCAGTGTTATCATCTGCACAGCTTCTACCACCAGTCAAGATACTGAACAGTCCTGATGCCACAAAGCTCCCCTCTGTTAGTTTTATCCACCCCATCAGATTTTTTGAGATATATTTTATCATTTATTTTTTCAGTTTTTAGGTAAAAATCACATACATCCCAAGAAAAATATTTCAATTAGTAGGAAGAGAAGTAGAAGTAAAGGAGAGAGAGAAAGAGAGACTTTTTTACGATTCCTATTATTTTGGTTTCCGTGAATAAGCACCATCTTAATGCTGCTTTATAAACTGCCTTGGTCATGAAATAGCTTCTAGCCTATCACTAGATTTAGTTACGATTTTTGTTTTCTGGCTTTTCACTGTGCAGAATGCTTTCCAAGTAGAATATAAAACTAGTTCATTTATATCATGCTAAGTCTGTATCATCAAATTTTAAAACAAAAACATCAAACTATCAACTTCATGGAAGTCTAATTAATTTTCAGAACTTCATTGATTCCATTCTTTTAATAAGTAAGTAAAGAGACTATAGACATGTATCTTTGAGGTTGATTTTTGTTTTGTTTTGTTTTGTTTTTGCGGTACGTGGGCCTCTCACTGCTGTGGCCTCTCCCATTGTGGGGCACAGGCTCCGGACGCACAGGCTCAGCGGCCATGGCTCACGGGCCCAGCCGCTCCGAAGCATGTGGGATCTTCCCGGGCCGCGGCACGAACCCATGTCCCCTGCATCGGCAGGCGGACTCTCAACCACTGCGCCACCAGGGAAGCCTGAGGTTGATGTTTTAAATTAGGTCGTTTCTCTTTCAAGAAAGAATAAGACATTAGAAAGCATATATTCTTTCTAATGTCTTATGTAAAAAATGAGTAATCTAAGTTTGGAGTCCCTACTTCCTCAACTTACATATATTCACTTCTCAACCGTTAAAATTCACTTCTCAACTGTTAAAATATAGTCTTTGCTCTGATTAGTAAATAAAATTTGTCTCTATCAGTTTACTAATTAAGTCTTATTTGGTCAATAGATTAACAGATTTCAGCCCTCCTATTTCACTATTTTATTGCATTGGCTATTCTGAAAGTGCAGCTTCAATTTTTTTGCTCTAAACTACATGAAATTATTTTGTATAACTGTGTACTTCCTTGGCTGATTTTAAATCGAATTTTATTGAAATGCATATTTTAGATATTTGCAAAGAGTATAAATTCTGAAATATTAAATTCTGTCATTTAAAAATAAAAACGCTTCATTTTCCATATAAATTAATAAAATCAAAAAGTTATAATGATTCAGTATCTATCATTAATTTAAACATATGAATATGATTTTTTTCAGTATTCAGAAATTTGATGCTGTTTTTCTTCTTTATGTATTCATGAATTCTTTTCACTTACCCTATAGAATTATATTATTAAATGTTCTATTTAATTGCTTAGAAATATTTTATTGATTTTATTATTTTATTTATTATTTTTAAATTTATCTTTTACTTTTAAATAATTTTTTTATTATATTGATTTTATTGATTTCATTGACCAGCTTATCATAATTCTGTCACAAAATTATGTCTTGCATTAAAATGTAATTTTCTATAGGGAGTGTCAATCCTTAAATATTAAAAAATGTCCTTTGTTATTATTAAATATGAGCTATCATTGAATTACAATTAATACTCAATACAATAGTATGAATAAATTACTGTATTATACAAATAATTATTAAATGCAAATAGTAAATATTAATGGGATTTTATTTATTAACAATATTAATTAATGGTGAGCTATTATTAGCTTTTTTCAAATAATTAAATCATTGAATAGGTGGATTTTATTACTACATTGATTTTATTAGTCTTCTATTAGTAATGAAAACTATCAGGGAAGTTATTATAATTATCACTGCCAGTGAAATTCTGAAGTACTTCTGTTATTTAATCCCATTTTTGACTCAGCTAATATGAACTTCTAATATGGTTATCATTAGATAGTATATTAGACAGTGGAGCCTCTCTGCTAGAGACAAGTAATTTGGAAAAATATTTGGAATTTCAAAGTATCTAAAATAACAATAACTACCATTTTCTGATTGCTTAAAATGTATGAGATACTGTGATCAATGCTTCATGTATACTGTTTTATTTTTCTCATTATAATTCTATGAGATAAGTTATGATTATACCAATACTACATATAAAGGAAAACTGAGGTTCCAAAGATCTGAGGGGTCAAATGAACTTTCAAAATTCTTACACTTATTTAATAGGGTGGAGAACCAGAATTTAAAAATAAGAATTGTCCAAATCCAAATCTCATAACCACTGTTCTAACCTCTCACCATGTAAAATGAGCCTCAATATGAACAGACTTTTTAAATTGCACCTGACACTCAATTCACTTCATTTTGGGGCTTCATTGATAAACCTAGTAACAAGTGTAATTTAATATGTATACTAAACTCTTTCTGGTGAATTGTTTCTCTTATTTTATATATTATAAAGTAAAACTAAGGGTAATTCATAGGTTTTGTTTTTTAATATGATATACTCAGATCATTTTAGAAAAAACATATTTCTAGCTTTAAACTCCAACATTACAATTTATCTTTCATATTGTTATTCTTTGTACTACTAGTTGAAATATAGTTAAACAATTTAGCTGTACCTCAATAATTAAATTCACTTGGTGTCATTTTGTACAAAGTAAAAGAACACATATGTTTTATGCCCTAACATCTTGCAAGTCAAGACTAAATATACATATATGAATTTTAACAAAACATGCTGGGATTGCAGAGTGGTTTAATATCTTAACTTTGATTAAATAATTTCTAAGCTGATTATACCACTATTAATGTTCATACAAACTTTATTAGAGTACATTATTTCTAGAAAGTGTATACTAGATTTTTGGAACATAGAAAATAATTACAGTTGTTGCCTTCATCATGAGTTCAGTCTGGATTAAGGAAATATGACATATATGAATAAACAAAGTATGTGAGGATATATGCAATGTAGAAAAGATTTCTCAGAGGAAATGATTCAAACTATAGGAATTCAGAGGAGGAGCAGCCATATGGGTGACAGTTGTAGGGTCTGAGCACAGGGAGGTCAAGTGAGCAATAGACTTTATAGAAAGAAACCGAGAGAGACATTCCAGAAAGTTGAAGAAAAATTACTCAGGTTTTCTGGATGGAAGAGTGGAATGCCAATAGCTGAATGCTAATGTTAATGTGACAATAATTGTTTAAGGCACATTCGAAAGGAAAACCTGAAGTCAGGGACTCTGGTGAGAGAAGTAGTAAAAAATATCACCCTGGCGTGTGGTGATAAAAGTGTCAGAATATGTCAACTTTCTAAAATGATGATTTAACAGATTTATTAATTACCTGTGTGATCTTAGATTGCTGTATCTAGGAGTCTAAATATTTCACTCGTAAGTATTCATCCAATAAATACTAAATAAGTAAGTAAAAATAAGCTATTATAACTGGGAAACTCTAGCACTTTTGGATGTTTTTTAAAAAATCACTCTCAAAACTGTATGCTAACAGCTACAAAGCATTGCCATTTTATTCCCTTACAGTGTCTGGACTTTTCCTGGTTGGAGATCATGCATTGTTCATCTCTGTATTCCCTTTGCCTAGCTCAATGCCTACATTAAATAAAAACAGGGATATTATCCTTCAAGATAACATAGAAATGTGGAGATAAGCAATTATGTGCAGCGAAGTACAACTAATCAGATCATGTAAAAGGTACAGTGGAAACCAAACAGAAAGAGAGAAATAGTTGTGTGAGATTTAGAGACTGCTTCACAGGCTGACTAGTTTTCAGCTGAGCCTCTAAGGATAAGTAAAATGGAGAAAAGGGAGAGAGTATGTGAAGGGTATTCTAGGTCTAGGCATTAGAAAAGATATTCTGTGGGGACATGGACTACAATGTGAATACATGACAATATATTAAATATATAAATATACATTAAAAGTCTTTTTTTAATACAGTAAATATTTGTATTTCATTTCAGATTTTTGTCATTGATCATAATTTGGCAAAGATAATGATGGAAAACAGAATGCAACTTGATATTGATATTTTACTATGATGGCATAAATACCCCTGTATGTTTTTGGTGGTGAGATGCAAAGGTAAAATATCACTGAAGTCAAAGTTAATGAAAGATACAAAAGGAATGGGAAGAAAGCAATTAGCATTCAATTATGGTATTGCTGAGATATATCTAGGATGCATCAATAATCAATCACAGTTATTTGTTGAGCATCTACTTTTTTGCCCAGTGCTATGTTACAAAATTAGATACAGAATTGACCATCTTCCCTTGGTGTGCTTAATTACTCTGTTAAAAACAACTTTTTTTTTTTTCTTTTTCCTCATGAACACCATCTCTTTCCCCTCTGTTCTTTCTTTTTTCACTTATTTCCCCTCTTTGGGAAAATTGCCTCTTTCATAGCCCATGTATTACCCATTGGCATAAGCCCAGGCTTGACTATTTATCTGGGTAGATTTGAGCTTGATTCAAGTTACATAGCATTTGGGGTTCAATAATCAGATTGCAAAAGTTTAGAGACAATCCTTTCATTTCTGGGAAGGAGTTAGGAAGATCCTATTTTTGAAGAAAGGGCGTGGGGAGGAGATAATTAGCTTATATATTTAGGGAAATAAGAGATGGAGAATAAAGAGTTGGGGAAGTGGTGTGCCTGTGTGTGTGTTTGTGGGGGGCGGTATTTGAGCTTTTGAGCACATGGATGTAATCATTCAAACTAGTATTGACTTCGCAGTGATATGAATCAGTAAAGCACCTCTCTTCATTTAACTGTTTTAAGTTCTGTTTCTGACTTTTAATAACTAAAGAGCTCTGCTTAATACAAAAACATGTAGTTGCTTATTATCATGGTATATGCTACAAAGAAAAATTATAGCTTGTATGACAGTATATTCGTAAGAGAGATATATTTGGAAAGTAGAAAAGACATATATAAGTGAATTTATTCTTAAACCCAATTTATATTAAACAATTATTGACTTTGCATGAGCAAACTAAAACATATCCCAAAAGGTCTATATGAAAATTTACAGATATAAAAGAAAGAAGTGAACTTGTTAACCCCAATTTACCATTTGACCATTCAGTCCAAACTGAACAAATGATCTGAAGTACTACATAGCTGATTTACATTTTACATTTTTCTTTGGTAGGAATAAGAAAGGCAATGACTGGGTAAAGAATATGAAGTGAATAACTGTTATAATTAATCACACGTTTAGTTCAATAGAGCATCAGAGGCGATTTTTCATACTGAATGGATTGACTAGTCAGATGAAACTATTTGGAAATCCATCTTTCTAGCACATTTAGTGTGTAAAGAAACAGTCTAAACTGGAGGAGCCAAAGAATAAAATTAAAATTTCAGCAGTAAAGAAAACTGAAATGAAAATATCAATAATTTATCTCAATATTGAAGCAAGAGGAACCTTATGGCATCTTTGCTATGATTTGGTATCAAGAAGTACAGCCTTAGTCTACTTTACAATGACTTCTCCTTCTGTATCCACCTTCCTTTTCCTTCTTCAGTGTCTCTCTGTTGCTATAGTCAACCTTGCCAAAGAGACATGGTGTTGATTTTGTTTTCAGGCTGAATAGTTTTGGAAATTATTCAAGTGTACAGTTACCAAGTCAGGGGTGAGACAAATTATGTTTAATTCACCTAGAGGCAACTTTTGCCGTTCTTTTGTTCTATTTGTACCATTTTTTGCCTTGCACATTAGTGTTCTCAGAATGAGTTTATGAAACTGAAAGTTGGCTCATAACCAGAACACTATATTTTTGACAATTCTTAGTTGAGAAACATTACTTTTACAGATCAATGTCAGATGAGAGTAAGCTCATAGTGTTATTTCCTAAAACTTAAAGAAATCAATGGTTATATCCCTCTGGATTTCTTAGTGCAGCCATTGGCAGCTGAGGTAGTATAAAACACATGGTTATAAATTGCAAGCAGGCATTTACAGCCATCAACATGTCATTCTAAATAACCCCAATTATAAATAACCAACAACTGAGCCAATCTCTAACGGGTACTGAGAGTAAAGCACTAGCCCACCTACCAGTGAAACAATTTGAAAAATAAAACTAGTATACCAAACTTACTTTTTAACATGAAATCTAGTTTGTCTTACATAAAAAAGAAGAGATTTTGTCTTTGTCTGAATATATGCATCCTGTACCTCAGTCCATTTAATAACTGTCAAGACCTCTCTATATTGAGTCCAGAGAACTAAATTAGAAAACTTGAGTGAATTCTAATTCCATACTTATCTTTTACTAGGACATCTTTTTTCATCAGTAAAACTATGTTTTACGCACTATGTCCTCCAAACAGACAGATGCCCCCAAACATGTAGAGATATTAAAGGAAAATCAATTGAAGTACATGTTTTTGTTTGTTAACAGCACAGATCACATGGATGTGAACTTTTTACCCACTGAAAGCAATTACAGCAGAAGATATAACAAAAAATTAAAATGAGACATCACATCATTTGTCATAGAAAGAAACAAAGCATATTCCATCTTTTCTTACAGGAAAATTACCTACTGAGCTTCTTACAACCAGGAGACTAAAATTTCTCCATAACATGTATCTTAATGAAAACCTGGCAATTATATTAAAGGTCATAAGACTTCCTGCTTCTATAAAACATTCTGATTGCTAAAGAAGTAGTATACCAGAGAGACAAGTTCCATTTCAGTGAGTAAAAACCCTAGTGGCACCAGGAATAGAACCCACAGACACTATGCTGCTTTTGTCTCTGTGCTCTGGTGTTTAATGAACTAGTTTTCCCCTAATCCAGTACACTTTACTTATAGCATTGAAGAGATCTGGAGAGGTAAGGAATGCCATTAATAAATCCTTTGTGACAAAGTAGCATTCTTTAGTTACAGTTTCCATGCCTATGGAACTTAAAAAATCGAACATAACTTTTAAGTTTTCTTCTCTACGAGCCATTCTATATAATTATGCTGCAAATTCTAAGGACATTTCTATAAAATCATGTGGTTGCCATTGTGGTTCAGCCTACTAAATTGGACACTTTTGTCTCAGTTATGCTGAAAAGCTTGTCTTAATTAGGTATTCATTGCTTCTTAGCTTACCTATGCTCTATGGGATACTGTTGTTAGAAGAAAGGAATGAATTCATCAAGAATACCATGAGTGCCTTATTTTTGACTTCTGTCTGACCTTGGACTACATAATACTCTTTTAAAAATAAGAAGAATAATGCTTAACTGTCAGTACTCACAGACCATATTAAATAAGGTACCCAAGGTGATGCCAAAGATGTGTTGAAATTAATCACTTAACACATTTTTAGCTCAATGTCTACATCTTTGGGTTCATGGTAAATGGTACACTGTAAGCCAGTGTTCAGTGAGGACAGAAGTTTTCCTTTTGTATTAGGTACCTATAATAAGCAAGAAAATTTCATTATTTTTCTTTTGATTAAATGGAAATGATCCTCAAAGGTGATATAACATGTAGTTCCATTTTTGAATAATGATTTAAGCCTTTTTTCTTTTTCTGCATATATGATTAAAAGTAAGATTACATTTCATATGAGTCTTTTTCTAAATATTCCTTATCTTCCTTAAATATTGTTGCCTTATTTCAGTGGAAAGCCTGACAGAGTAGAATAAAAATAGGTTATCTATTCTTATGTTTTCATACTTTTCGTATAATAAAACAGAGAAATTTGGGGGCTTTGAAAAACCTAGAATTATGTTATATTATTTAAAAACAGAATATCATCCAGACTGAGTGTGTGAAACATCCTTGCTCCACCTCTTGTAATTCCTCTTAGTTTCCGTATGCTTATTTAGGAAATGGGCACAGTAACAGTGCCTTCCCTAAAGAGTTTAATTACTTAATACATTAATGTAAGTTAAAAACTTAAAGCAGTGTCTGGCACAGAATAAATTCTCCCTAACAGCTATCATACATTGCACTGCAGAGGAGCTTCAAGATGGCAGAAGAGTAAGACGTGGAGATCACCTTCCTCCCCACAAATACATCAGAAATACATCTACACGTGGAACAACTCCTACAGAACACCTACTGAACACTGGTAGAAGACCTCAGACCTCCCAAAAGGCAAGAAACTCCCCCCCGTACCTGGGTAGGGCAAAAGAAAAAAGAAAAACAGAGACAAAAGAATAGGGACAGGACCTGCACCAGTGGGAGGGAGCTGTGAAGGAGGAAAGGTTTCCACACACTAGAAGCCCCTTCGCGGGCGGAGACTGCGGGTGGCGGAGGGGGGAAGCTTCAGAGCTGCAGAGGAGACCGCAGCCACAGGGGTGCGGAGGGCAAAGCGGAGAGATTCCCGCACAGAAGATCTGTGCCAACCGGCACTCACCAGCCCGGGAGGCTTGTCTGCTCACCCACCAGGGCGGGCGGGGCTGGGAGCTGAGGCTCGGGCTTCGGAGGTCAGATCGCAGGGGTTGGCTGTGTGAACACAGCCTGAAGGGGGCTAGTGCTCCATGGCTAGCCAGGAGGGAGTCCAGGAAAAAGTCTGGAGCTGCCGAAGAGACAAGAGACTTTTTCTTGCCTCTTTGTTTCCTGGTGCACAAGGAGAGGGGATTAAGTGTGCTGCTTAAAGGAGCTCCAGAGATGGGTGCGAGCCGCGGCTATCAGTGCGGACCCCAGAGCCGGGCATGAGATGCTGAGGCCACTGCTGCCACCACCAAGAAGCCTGTGTGCGAGCACAGGTCACTATACACACCTCCCCTCCCGGGAGCATGTGCAGCTCGTCACTGCCAGAGTCCCGTGATCTAAGGACAACTTCCCCGCGAGAACACACAGCGCCTCAGGCTGGTGCAAAGTCCTGCTGGCCTCTGCTGCCACAGGCTCACCCCGAACTCCGTGCCCCTCCCTCCCGCCAGCCTGAGTGAGCCAGAGTTCCCGAATCAGCGGCTCCTTTAACCCCGTCCTGTCTGAGCAAAGAACAGACGCCCTCAGGGGACCTACACTCAGAGGCAGGGCCAAATCCAAAGCTGAACCCCAGGAGCTGTGCGAACAAAGAAGAGAAAGGGAAATTTCTCCCAGCAGCCTCAGGAGGAGCGGATTAAATCTCCACAACCAACTTGATGCACCCTGCATCTGTGGAATACCTGAATAGACAAAGAATCATCCCAAATTGAGGAGGTGGACTTTGGAAGCAACAATATACATATATTTTTCCCTTTTTCTCTTCTTGTGAGTGTGTATGTTTCTATGTGTGATTTTGTCTGTATAGCTTTGCTTTTACCATTTGTTCTCTCTGTCCTTTTTTTTTTTTTTTTTAAGTATAGTTTTTAGCACTTGTTATCATTGGTGGATTTGTTTTTTGGTTTGGTTGCTCTCTTCTTTCTTTCTTACTTTTTTATTACTTAAAAAAATTTTTTAACACTTATTTTTATATTTTAATAACTTTATTTTATCTAACTCTTTCTTTCTTCCTTCCTTCCTTCCTCTCTCTCTCCTTCCTTCCTTTCGCTCTCTCTCTCTCTCTCTCTCTCTCCCCCTTTTATTCTCAGTCGTGTGGATGACAGGATTTTCGTGCTCCAACCAGGCATCAGGGCTGTGCCTCTGAGGTGGGAGAGCCAGGTTCAGGACATTGGTCCACAAGAGACCTCCCAGCTCCACATAAATCAAATTGCAAAAGTCTCCCAGAGATCTCCATCTCAATGCCAAGACCAGCTCAACTCAACGACAAGCAAGCTCCAGTGCTGGACACCCCATGCCAAACAACTAGCAACACAGGAACACAACCCCACCCATTAGCAGAGAGGCTGCCTAAAATCATAAGGCCACAGACACCCCAAAACACACCACCAGATGTCGATCTGCCGACCAGAAAGACAATATCCAGCCTCATCCACCAGAACACAGGCACTAGTCCCCTCCACCAGGAAGCCTACACAACCCACTAAACCAACCTTAGCCACTGGGGACAGACAGCAAAAACAACAGGAACTACGAACTTGCAGCCTGCGAAAAGGAGAACCCAAACACAGTAAGTTAAGCAAAATGAGAAGACAGAGAAACACACAGCAGATGAAGGAGCAATGTAAAAACCCACCAGACCTAACTAATGAAGAGGAAATAGGCAGTCTACCCGAAAAAGAATTCAGAATAATGATAGTAAAGATGATGCAAAATCTTGGAAATAGAATGGAGAAAATAAAAGAAACGTTTAACAAGGACCTAGAAAAACTAAAGAGCAAACAAACAGTGATGAACAACACAATAACAGAAATTAAAAATCCTCTAGAAGGGATCAATAGCAGAATAACTGAGGCAGAAGAATGGATAAGTGACCTGGAAGATAAAATAGTGGAAATAAATACTGTAGAGCAGAATAAAGGAAAAGAAATGAAAAGAATTGAGGACAGTCTCAGAGACATCTGGGACAGCATTAAATGCACCAACATTCGAATTATAGGGTTCCCAGAAGAAGAAGAGAAAAAGAAAGGGACCGCAAAAATATTTCATGAGATTATACTTGAAAACTTTCCTAATATGGGAAAGGAAATAGTTAATCAAGTCCAGGAAGCACAGAGAGTCCTATACAGGATAAATCTAAGGAGAAACATGCCAAGACACATATTATAATGACTACCTTTCACTCAGAGTGAGATCATAAGTTATTGAAGGTGATTGATCAGATGAATGATATGATTTCAGTT
Organism: Lagenorhynchus albirostris; assembly: GCF_949774975.1. Taxonomy (NCBI): domain Eukaryota; kingdom Metazoa; phylum Chordata; class Mammalia; order Artiodactyla; family Delphinidae; genus Lagenorhynchus; species Lagenorhynchus albirostris. The sequence continues at coordinate 42,148,028 of NC_083110.1, read as the reverse complement.
ATTTTCTGTTCTTGCTTATGTACTGAGGCAAATGATAGAAGTGTGACAAATGTGGAAGAAAGAAGGGGAATATTTAAAAATTCAGATGAAATATGTGTTGACTTGAACTGAGTGAAAAATAATAGCAGTGGGAATTGTTTAGATATTTTTGAGGGTAGAGTTGCTGAGAAGTGAGACCCATGCATGTGAAAATAGGACTGAGGATTGTATATTGTATGAGATTGTAGGACCGGAAGGAATCAAGAAAGTTTTGGAGTTGTAGTAGTAAAGGAGTGAACTGGAAAGATGGCAGTTAATGTTCAGAGAGTAGGTGGCTTAAAATTTTGATTGTAAAAATTTGTATTATGAGTAATGACACGGTTTGAGCTGAGATAATGGGATTGAGTGATTGAGGTACTGAAGATGGCAAGAATATTGAAAATGAGTAGGTCAAATATCTACGAATGAGAAATTTTATGGAACACCAAAATTATGACAGTGGCAGAATTGCAAATATTGACAGTAAATCAGGATATAAAGATTTCAAAGAATGAGGGAACATGCCTACAAAAATGGAAGAGAGTAATTAACAGATTCTAACAGCATATGATTTCAAATTGGAGGGGCTGGAGGAGAAGGAAGTGAGAAAGCTCTGGAAGTATCAAGAGCAAAGAGCAAGAGAGGACATTTATTTCACTTCTAGAGACAGTGGATAGGGAGCGGAGGGTAAGAAATAATCTACCACTTAGAGGGCTATATTGGAAGCAGCAGCATTGTGGAGAGAGGTGACAATAAGAATGAGAAGGTAAAGGAACAATTCAGAGATTTCTGAAAATTGAAAATCTTCTTTGCACTTTGTGTCCTGATAGAATCTTTCAAAAAGGAATTTTTAAAATTCCATTTAAACCACACAATAGCCTTGAGAATGGGAGATATTATCATTCGCTTTTGCTAAGAGGAAGCTCAGTAGCCAAGTTCAGATGGCTATTAGAAGGCATAACTACAATGGCAACCCAACTAGTGTTACATGATCCACATAATTTACAATACATTAAGAGAGCATATTAACCAATTAATTAAACAATAACTCTTTCAAAGGATATTTTAAAGTTATCAAGTTGAAGAAGAATGAACATATTACTACTTAGAAGTGGACCTGGATTAGAGTCCCAAATACACCATTAAATAATTGTGGGGTTTTAGGCAAGCCATGTAAAATCACTGTACTACTACTTTAATTTAAAATGAAGACAATACTACCTAAATTATAGATTGTGATAAAGATTTATACATAGTTAATACTCAATTATAAATCATTTACTCGATTATAAATGTATGATGAGTATTAAATGAAATACTTAATCTTAGACCACAAGGTCATTTCTTAGAAAATATGCAAATATAAGATACTATATCACTAACAGTATAATAAATATACAAATAAAATAATTTATAGCCTTAATAAAATATTTTGGAAGTGCATTACTAAGGCTAAATTTACAATTAGTAAAATGCACAGATCTTAAGTGTACACCTTGATGGATTTTACATATTTATGCATTCATGTTCACTTTACCCATATCAAGATAAGGAATGGTTCCACTACACCAGGAAGTTTTCTTGTATTCCATTCCAGTCAATAACCACACAGGGCTAAGACTATTCTAATTACTATCACTACAGTTTTCTTTTGCCTACTGCTGAACTTCATTTATTTGGAGTCATGTAGTATTTAATCTTTTGTGTCTGGCTTATTTTATTCAGCATCATGTTTTTGAGATTTGCCCATGCTATTGTATGTATTAGTACTTCATTTTTTATTGCTGTGTATCATTACTTTATAGGTCAATATCATAGCTTTACAATTTTTTCTCCTCTTGATAGATTTTTTTCCAGTTTTTGCCTATTATTAAAAATAGCTTCTGTGCATATTCTTACACTTGTTTTTTTTGGTGTGAAAATTACAATCATTTATTTTTGGTATATACATAAAAATTGAATTGCTGTGTCATTGGGTATGCATACAGTTTAACTTTATAAGTAATTGCTAAACTTCTTTAAAATGTAGTTGCACTCCCACAAAAATATATGAGAGTTCCACTGACCTGTATCTTTTCTTCAGCTTTTGGTATATTCAGCCATTTTAATTTATCAGTTATCCTGGTAGGTATTGATACCTTATTGAAGTTCTAATTTTTATTTGCCTGATGACCACTTGTGTTTCTTACTTTTATTATCCACTTGACTGTCTTCTTTTATGAACTGACCATTCAAATCTTTTTAACAAATTTTTAATTTGGTGGTTATCTTTTACATATAGATGGGTAGGACTTCTTTATTCTGGATAGAAATATGTTGTTAGATATACATTATTGCAAATATGTTCTCTTATTCTGTGACATGCTTATTCATTTTTTTTTTCATTGTGGTAAGAACACTTAAAATCTACCCTCTTAACAAAATTTTAGGTGCATAATACAGTATTGTTAAGTATAGGCACAATGTTGTACAGCAGATCTCTAGCATTTTTTCATCTTACATAACTTACACACCTGTTGAACAGCAAACCCCTCCCCCATTCCTTGGTAATCACCACTCCACTCTGTTTGTATGAGTTTGACTATTTTACATAGCTCATATAAGTGGATTCATGCAGTACTTGTCCTTCTGTGACTGGCTTACCTCACTTAAGCATAATGTTCTCCAGGTTCATCCATGTTGTCACATATGGCAGGATTTCCTTTTTTTTAAAGACTGAATATAATTTCCATGGCACATATTTTCTTTATTCATTCATCTATAGATGAAAATTTAGGTCATTTCTAACTCTTGGTTATGGTGAATAATGTTGCAGTAAACATGGGAGTGTAGATATCTCTTCAAGATCTTGATTCCATTTTTTTGGATATATACCCAAAAGTGGGATTGCTGGATCCTATGGTTATTCTAGTTTTAATTTTATAAGGACCCTCCAAACTATTTTTCATAGCGGTTGAACCAACTCATTCCTACCCATAGTATACAAGGGTTCTAATTTCTCCACATCTTCACCAACACTTTTATTTTGTTTTGATAATAACTATCCTAACAGGGGTGAGATGATATCTTATTGTGGTTTTGATTTGCATTTCCCTGATAATTAGATTGTTGAGCATTTTTAATATACCTGTTGGTCATTTGCTTGTTTTCTTTGGAGAAATGTCTATTTAATTCTTTTGCCCATTTTTAAATTGAGTTATTTGGTTCATTTTGTTTTGTTTTATTTTTGCTATTGAGTTGTTGGGGTTCCTTATTTATGTAATGAAGTTTTTGTGAGTAAGTGAATATAAGTTTAATATAGTCCAATGTATCAATACAATTTTTAAATGTTCTGTGCTCTACAAAAATCATTGTTGATTTCAAGATCATGAAGATATTTCTCAAAGTTTTATTTCTAGAAGCTTCAGTATTTATATTTTTGTGAAGCCATCTCAAATTAAATATTGTGCTTGGTATGAGGGGTTAAGGTTAATTCAAATGCTCATTATAATGTAAATTCCAGCTCTAGCTGAAGCTTTTTATATTGGACTCTTTTGAGACCTAAGTTCTTTAATGTTAAGAGATGCCTAGTATTAATGAATTTGTTTTCTTTTTCTAATCTGGTGGTTCTTAATCCCAGTTTCATGTTGGAATCAAGTATTTTGTTTTGTTTTGTTTTTGCTTGTTTTAATGGCACTGCCTTATTTTATCTCATTTAAACAATTCCCATGTTTGTATATTTTGATGTACAAAATATATCAGTACAGTTATATGTGTGTAAACTTAAGAATATATATACATTATATATAGTCTCTGATCAAAATTCTTTTACCAATATGAATGAAAAATACTGTTTAGAAAATAAAATTTCTGACTATTCAAACCATTTATACTTACTAATATTAATGATAATTATTTAACTCACTTTCATTGCCTAGCACCATATAAATAATAGGAATGATGATATCTAATTCTAATCTAGTACTCACTATGATCCAGAGTCTGTAAAATAATCTCTATTAGACACTCAGTCAATCATTACAACAAATATATGAAGGACATAGTATTACTAGTCCAGTGTCAGGGATTTAAAAATTCTTGGGAAGGAAGGGGAACTGGCCCTTAAGTAACTGGGACAATATTAAAACCAAAGTATTTTACTTGCTAGAGCTCAAGGTCTTAAATACTTGGCTGCATGACCCCTCAATCAAAAGTCCTAAACTGTCCACAATTCATACAAAGGATAGAAAATTCATACAATCACTACCTTCTAATTTTCTTCTAGAGGAGCACTTCACAGTACCAAGAAAAAAGGGTTATAGTGTTAAAGAAGGTATTTAACTAGGAAAACTGAGAAGGATGATTATGTAAATAAGGCTGTTAACCTTTGGGAAAATGTAGGACTTCAAATGGATTGCTGATAAAGTCAAAAAAAATAGACAATTTTGATTTTAAAAACTTCCTTGAGCAGAACACATTCTGATTCCATTTTTATATTAGGCTTCTATGTGGTTACAATTAACCCCATGTGGTTTTAGTATTATGAACCATCAACACACATAAACAGTCTTTTGAAGAATGAATAAATCCATGAATAACTGAACAGATGAAAATCTGTTCTTGTATTTTTCCAATACTGTCCAATCATACTTACTTCCTTTAATCTGTTGCCTCATTCTAAGAACACATAGCCATTAACTCATATAAAGAAAACTTAGGCTTACTACAGTTCTTGATGGATTTGGTACTAAAGTTCTTAACCTATATATCATATATATTTTATATATATATATATATATATATAATTTGTTGTCACCTGTTCTTACTCTTTATTGTGTTTAACCTCGTAAGTCATCCTCCTAATTTGGGACTAACCTAATGCCTTAAGAGCCCTAATGTTCCAGCTCTGAATCATTTCCTCTTTTCTGAGCCATGGTTTGAACTCTGCCATTGCTTATGCTATCTTCAAAATCTCCTACTTGTTTTGGATACACTTCTGGACCATCCTACTTGTTGGAGTTCTTTTCAGTCAGAACTCTATCCAAAAAATTTGAAACTGTCCATTTAGTTTGGGGGGGTGTAAGAATCAGAAAATAAAGAAAATCCCAAGGATAGGCAATAATCTCACTTTTTTTCATAAATGTTCATAAATTTCATAAACTTTTCATAAGTTTAATTTGTTTAAAAATTAATAATCAGAAACCTCAATTAAATAGAGTCCATAGACCAGAAGGGGAAGCTCTCATGCCCTGTGGTGACAGCTGAGCCCAACAAAAAGGAAGACTTCTTTTCTTTCCTGGCAAGGGCACATCCAGTGGAAAGTCATGGACTCTTTGTTATATACAGCGGGAGAGGAAGTTGGAAGGCTTCCTCTCCCACTGTATATAAGCACAATCCTTCCCTTGTCCTGCAGGGACCTGCACATGGCTTGCCATGGTTGTAGACACCCAAAGTGCAATTCTCTCCTGATCCTGAATAAACCCATCTTTGCTGGAGAAATACCTGGCAGTCTATTTGTTTTGGGTCAACAGACCTTTCTTACATCCCCTTACAAACACTTTCCCATTCTTCCCTGTACACATACATTCACAAATAGGAGGTGAATTCTAAATGATGTACGTGTTTACATTCCAGAATTTGAAAAGAAAAGAGGAAATTGAAAGAAAAAAAAGGCCTATATGAGCCAGTGAGCTGATATACAGAATCCTTCTTACTGAGCATGATGTCTGCTTTATTTATAATGAGAATGGAATACAGAAAGTATAAAAGATGGCTTTAACCTGTATAACTGGATGAGAAAGCTGATATCCTTGATAATGCATAGATCCCTGACCACAGGTAGAGACCCTGTAACTTATGGATGTCGCAGGCATTTTTGCACCATCCTCAGAGTTTTCCCACACAAAATGTTTACCAATTGCTACTTGATTTTATTAAATGCAGACAGTGTCCTGAACACTTCTACTGATTGCATGCTCCAATTCATCATTTCTTAACAAGTGACAAGAACCAAGACAAAGACTGCTAGATGATGTTGAATGACTTCTGAATAACTGAGGACAGGGCTCAGCCCCACCTCACATACTTCTGGTTCCATGGTCCCAAGTAAATGCTCTCCTAATCAAAATATACAGAACCATCTTTTATTTATTGTCATTTCACTACAAATGTCACTGAGCACATCTCTAAGCTCTCGCTCTCTTTCATAATGGACGAAAAACTGAGCATAAATGATTAGAAAACACCACCTGCTAGGTACTTAATACAGAGGAAAAACACAGCTGTACCATTTGAAACGAAAAATCCATTTGTTTAAGCTCAGCACGTCACTTATATTACCAACTGTGAAAGGCATAAATCACTGAGGGTGTGAAATAAAATATTGCATGACAGATACCTGTTTTCTCTTTGGGAATTTCCATTTAAAGACTGTCAAGCACAAGAGTGTGACTGATGAGACCACTGTAGCCCTGTCTCTAACTCAACACTTGAAGTTCGGAGCATGGTAATAACAGTTGTTACAAGTGAAAATAATAACTCATCAATACAGTACATCAGATGGCCTAAAAGGTGGCCTGTTGAGCACTCAGCTGTGGCTGACAGCTGCCCTGATGTAAAGAATAACGGAAATGATGGTTTTCAGCAGGCTTTTATTGATGATTTTCATTTATCTCTAAAAGCAGAAGGGAAGACCGCAGATCATGTGGTTTCATACCTACATTATGGAGCAAACACAATCAAGGGAGACAATGACGCAGCAAACTGCAAAGGGTCAGAAGAATCACTACTGAAAGAATGTTTTGTTTGTCTCCATTCCCTAACACTTAGCATCCTGCCGAGAACATAAATGATTTTTCTTGCTTGAAATTTCTCACTTTGGGTCCATTTGTAATCCATTTCCTAGGTTTTTTTTCAGTTAGAGAAGTGATATTTAATAAAATTACATTTATATTAAAAGCAGTTTTTAGTTAAATTAGACATGGTATGAAAACTTTCACTTTACTTGAATAAATACTTATAGCATAAATTTATGTGTGTGCAGTTTTAATATTTTAAGGAAACAAAATGCCAGATTCTAAAAACCCCTAAACCACAAACTAAAGGAATAGCAGTTTGCTTCCAGATCTTTTGAATACTATTGCAAAAATCTCCCCTCCTATATTTGTGGGTTCTAGGATATAGGAACCATGTAAGGGTAAATGTTCTAGGTTCTAGTTATGGGACAGAGTTGGTTTACTACAAACCCACAGGTTCCAAGGGTAATGCAGAAAGCTGACAGTGAAAATAACAATTAGAAGGGTCAAAATGTAGGAATTATTTATTATATGTCAGACACTGCACTAAGCATCCTACATACAACATTCCTAAAATCTTCATAGCAATTTTGTATGGTAGATGGTTTTGTTATCACCCCTCTATAAAACAGGAATGCTAATTTAAGGAGGTTAAATAACTTGTTTAGATTGACACAGACTATGAACCCAGTTGGCTGTGCCCTTAGGGGAGAAGCTATAAGCACTGCACTGAACTATACTGGGCTTGACAGCCTGAGAAGGAAATTCCTTAAGAGGAAATGGTATGTATCACACAGTGTTTCATCTTACCACCTCAGTAATTTACATCATCCATATGTTAAATGCCAGAGTGGATAGCCTAATAGAAAATATGTATATAAATAGCCTGGGCAGAGATGTGGAAGTCAAGTAACTGGCAACAGGATCAAATCTGAGATAACAGTAAGTACATTTAGAGTGGACAATAGAAAAAGTGACTAGACTGTAACCTCAGAAAAATAATGTTGAGCACCAACAGCCTTGCAGGAGTGTAGGGAGCTGACATAAAAGACATTCTGTTCATTCAGACAATTGTGGAACAAATTGCTTACTGTGGATGGAGTGGTAGACGTAAGAAATAATTACTGTCACTTTAAAATATGTTTATTTTACTCAAGAGAAGATAGTGGAACTGTGGCTCAGAATGAGTTTATGAAACAGGAAAAAGAGAAATGGTGCATGCCTTTAAAAATGCTAATGTTATATTTACAATGATTGTGGTGTGTTTTATTTACCTTTTAGTAAAGTTTTCAGAAAATTTTTAAAATCCTAACATAACAGTTGTAGAACTTAATCTGAATAACCAAATATTTCTCAAAACAAAGATTATTTACATACAGTGGTTGTGATATGTGGTGAATTAATAGTCCTTCTGCACTATGCTCTGGCTCTATAGTATGAGAACATAAAATGCTTTTATCATGTCAGAGGAGATCTATCAGGATGGTGAAGAAAATCCAACTATATCTGTGAAATAAATGAAGAAAAGACTTGGATATTTTAGAAAGACAGGAATGTGATACTTCAATACATTAAAGCAGAAAAAGGCTTCCCTGGTGGCGCAGTGGTTGAGAGTCCGCCTGCCGATGCAGTGGACACAGGTTCGTGACCCGGTCCGGGAAGATCCCACATGCCGCAGAGCGGCTGGGCCCGTGAGCCATGGCCGCTGAGCCTGCGTGTCCGGAGCCTGTGCTCCGCAACGGGAGAGGCCACAGCAGTGAGACGCCCACGTACAGCAAAAAAAAAAAAAAAAAAAAAGCAGAGAAATTAGCAGGTTTCTTCAGTGTTACTTTAGGAGATGAACCTAACAAATATATGTAAGAATGGTAGTGTCAATTTAAAGAAAAACACACAACATAAGAGTTGTGAGTTTAAGTTTTATTCAGGGTCTTACTGAGACCCAAAGCCTGGGAGACAGTCTCCCAGTAGCTCTGAGGAAATTGGTCTCAAGAGGTAGAGGGGAAGCCAGTTTATATATAATTTTTTTTGGCTAGGGAATGCGTGCATTCAAGCATACATCTTGGTAAAAGATTACTGCTAGTCACAAAGAACAGATATCTCAAGTCAATGATTTTAGTGCCTTTCTATGTATGGGAAGATACAAGAATCTGGGTTCATTAAAATTCTTCCTGAGATATACATCTAACTCTCTAAGGAGCCAGCTTGTCTAAAGCACAGAGTTCCTTATCCTGTTACCATCTTAATTTCCTCTCAGTGCACTGTCAGTCAGCAGCTGTAGTAGTTTATGACTTAATCCTTGTAGAATGGGGTAGTGAGCAACATTTTGTTCTGTTTTTACAGTCAGGACAGTACTATCAAAATATATAAAGTAAATTTTTAAGATGGAAATTTTACAAAGTGGAAACATCTGCCAAAAAAAGTAACAATAATTCCATCTATACATTTTTTCAAGCAGAAGCAATCACTTCTTTGTAATGTTATAAAAAAAAGTTCAAGTAACAAATGGAAAGCTGGATTTTGATGGATGACAAACTGGTTGTCTTTAGGCTGACAATATATTTGTTTGACTAAAAGACATCACTACATTTTTAAACAAGTTAGTAACTAAAATATAAAAAATGGGAATTTTTCACATGAACAATTTAATTTCTGTTACATCTTGAAAAAACAGAATATCTACTCATATTCTTCATAGACAGTCGTAAGTCTTAATAGCTGCTGCCATAGTGAGGCAGATGTTTTCTCCATTTATCTTTAATGCCCAGCATTCAATAGTGTTAATTGTGACAATGGTGACACTTATCATTTATTGTCATGCTTCAGCTATTGTTTTTCACACCCAGGTTGCTTCCCTCATTTTAATTTCTTGTATCCAATGTAGGCTTTTCAGTTTTCTACTCCTGCTCTGAGATGGCAATAGATCATTTTTGCCTATAGCTTTTTTTTTCCCCTTACTTTTTTAAAAAAACTATTTCCTCTGGTTTGAGAATAGAACCCATGAAGCTCCAAAGAGTGCATCTAAGTTCAATCAGTCCAAGGAAAGCAATGCTAAATTATTTAGGACGAGTTAAGAGAATAAATGAATTGTCCCCAAACCCAGAGCTAATGAGTGACAGATCTAAAAATAAAAGTCTTAAGTCGTAACTTATGGGTTAGTGCTGCTTAGAAGTATAATTATTGAATCTGATTAACCCATTTTAATAATTCAAGTGAACTGCTGAACAGTCAAATATTATATATGTAAAAGAAAAAAACTAGCTTGAATATATAATCAAATAATTCCATTTTTTTGATTCCAAAGAGCAAAGTGTTTTGATGCCGCGTATTGAATCCTCTACGGAAGAAAGCTGACCCATAAATCCAGGTAAAACTTTTCAAAGTTTTACCTATAAAATATCAATATTGTGGGCAATTATAAAAAGAGTTCTACCAGAGCATATCATTTCCTTTGGTAAAGATTCAGCCTAAGCTGAGTCTTTGCTATATACCCATCGTCACACCGATTTATTTTACCCTTAATCTTCATGGATACCCTATGATAGGGCATTCTTATCCTCTCCATATTTTTGTGGATTAATCTTCTAAAATCAAATATTATTAAGATGCAGGCAGACTATTTCTAAATTCATGAGTTAATTGCCAATAATAACACAATAATTTTTCTCACACAATTATTTTCACAATGATTTAATGAATGGAAGCAGTGGGATTACCTTTGATAAATCCATGACAGTGTATTTGTGAGATAGGTGTGTGTGTGTGTGTGTGTGTGTGCACGTGTTTGAGTGGTGGAGGAAGAGGTGATGAGGTAGGAGCAGTCAATTGAGAATCTGAATAATGATGATATATGTTATTGATCTTGGTGACTGAGCAGCTTTTTATCTATTAATTCCATCAGTGGGTACTTCAGTATGCATCATACTTAGTGACTATAATGTTCACGTGATAACCTGAGGTTAAAACTGACCTAACATGAGTTCTAACTTTTATAAATTCACTCTGAAACATTTACATATTTCCTAATGATGTTTATAAATATACCTGAAAAATAGTGTATATGGTGTCCACTTTTCCCTGAAGTTTTGTAGGATAATTAGACAAACTCATCCAATAAATATGAAAAGAAGAACTGAAACAGCTAGTACATATTGAGTGAGAAAAAACATTCAAAGTAACACAGGCCTTATATCTTTGGTCCAAATTACCTACTTTCTTTTTCTTCTTAAAATAAAAGTGTTAGAGGTGGAAAACAATAAGCCATAAAAAATCAAGCACAGATAAAGGAAATACTAATGGGAAATAGTGTTTTACAAAAGCCATTCCTTCCTGAGTGTGTGTGTATCTGTATGTGTGTACAGGTGTGTACAGTTGTGAGCCAATTTAAGTGAACAGATTAACGAACTGAATAAAAAGGCCAGTGTCCCTTTGTATGTGTGTATGCATGTTTGTCTGTGTGTTGAGGACTGATATCCAGCTTTTACAGAACATTCAAGTAGAAAATAAAATAGTTTTGTCACCTGCATTTAACCTTGACAGAAATGATGAAAATAAATGCAGATAATTTTATTTAGAGTAAGAATGCCCAAGTGCCTTACAGTCCTGAAAAAGCAATTAAGCAAAAACAACAACAACAACAAAAACCCAAAACCCTCTATAGGTTGAAAGATTTAAAATGTAACCATTAAAGTTTTAGTTGAATATTGCTCTATTAACAGAATATATCCTTGAACACTGCTATCCTGTACATTCAAATGGATTCACTTTGTATAAAAGACATAATAAGTAAGTCCATATTGGACTTACTGCTAGTCAGAAATATCTCTATTAACAATATTCTTATCTTTTCTAGACGTAGATCCATTTTAGAGCTGTAAGCCACCTGAAATAGAAATCTATCTTAGGAAATAAGATTCAGTCTTTTTATTTTAGATAATTGTGTTTGCCTGACAGAATTCCTACATTAGAAACAAAAACACGAAGAGCTTCTTCTTCTTGATGCCAAGATATTCTTTTGTTCATTTGATGGATTTTATTGTTATCTCTGTATTTATCTATCTATCCATGCATCCATCCATCATTTATATACATATTACTTTTTATATATATTATGTACATATATGTTACTGGATTGCCTAGTTGGTTTGATATGTATTAATGTAGACTGGTAGAAAACGAAACTATAGACAAACTTTTGTTTGCATGGAACCTCCTAAGGTCAGCAAAGGATTCACCGTGAACTCTGTGTACTCAGGTTTGTAACTATGTAAAAATATTACCTGAAGAACACAGTTCTGGGACCAGACAGAATTTTTAATCATGGACACTGTCTGACTGTGATTTTGGTTACTTAAATAACTCAGACTTTTGTTTCCTCATTTATAAATGGGAATGATAAAAGGCCTAATTTTATTATATGTTTATTTATGTAAATTACCTCAAGTACTCAAAGAGAGTTGTCATTGGATTGTGTAACTCAACTATAAGCTTGGTTTCTCAAGAGTGAAACAAATTCAGCAATACTTGCTTGACTACTGAAGAACCAGGCTACTTAACCAGGCTACATGTCAGTACAAAGACAATATTTTAAAAAAATATGCACATTAGGGAATGAGAAAGGATTTAAAACATTTCACTACAAAAATTATGAACTAAACACAAAAGAAGGCAGTGAGGGAAGAAATGGCAGATAAACTGTGTAAGACATACCAAAAACAAATAGCAAAATGGCAGAAGTAAGTCTTATCAGTAACTAAAAAGTAAGTCTTATCAGTCACACCAAAAAATTTGTGTGACTCTCCTTATTGTGACATTCACTTTATTGCAGTGTTTTGGAACCAAACGTGCAATATGTCCTAGGTGTGCCTCTATATCTACTAGCTATATATAGAACACTCCATAACAGCAGAATACCAATTCTCCATGATAGGCCATAAGTTAACCCACAAAAAGCGTCATAATAAATTTTAAAAGATTAAAATCATACAAAGTATCTCTTCAGACCATAATTGAATGAACTTGAAATCAACAACAGAAATAAAACTGGAAAATACATAATTATGTTGAAATTAAACAAAATATTCTTAACCAGTAGGTCAAAGAAGGGAAAATAGAAAATACTTTGAGATAAATAAAAATGAAAACACAATATATTAAACATGAGATGAAGCAAAAGCATTGGTCAGAGGTAAATTTATAGCTGTAAAGGCCTACATTTTAAAAAAATAAGATCTCAAATCAGTAATATAATTTCAGGCCTTTATGAAGCAGTTAAAGAAGAGGAAACTAAACTCAAAACTAGCAGAAGAGGGGAAAATAAAGATTTGAATGGGAATAAATGAAATAGAGAATAGAAAAAAAATAGAAACAATGAAAACAAATGCTGTATCTATGAAAGGATCAACAAAATAGACAAACCTTTAGCTAGACTGACAAAGAAAAAAGAGAAAGTAAGCAAAAAACTAAAATCAGAAACAAAATTGGGGTCATTACTACTGACCTTATAGAAATTAAAAAGATTATAAGAGAATAATATCAAAAATGGTGTACCATATATTAGATAACCAGAAGAAATTGGCAAATTTCCTAGAAACACACAAATTACCTAATTCAAGAAGAAAATTTTAAAAGCTTACCAAAAGAATAACAAAGAGATTACAACTGTAATAAAAAATCTCCCAAAGAGGAAAAGTCTAGTACTAGACAGTTTCACTGGTAAATTCTACCAAACCTTTAAAGAACTAACACAAATTCTTTTCAAACTCTTCCAAAAATAGAAATGGAGGAAACACATCCTAACTCATTCTATGAGGCTAGCATTACACTTATTCCAAATGTAGATGAAGACATCACAACAAAAGAAAATTACAGACAAATAGCCTTCATAATGTAGATACAAAAATATTCGCCCAAGTACTATCAAACCAAATCCCTTAAAAGGATTATGCACCATGACCAACAGGAAGGCAAAGGTAATTCAACATAAGGAAACCAATCAATGGAATACAGCACATTAATAGAAGAGAAAAATGAGCAACTTTATCAACACAGAAAAGATATTTGACAAAATCCAAACCCTTTCATGATTAAAAAAAACAGAGAACTAGATATAGAAGGTAACTTCTTCCATATTACATAGGAAATTTATAAAATACATAACAGCTAACCTGTTAGGTATTTTAAATGAGAGAAAGGCTGAAAGCTCTTCCTTAACACCAAGAAAAGTCAGGGATGCCTGTTTTCACCAGTCATCACTGTTCTGGAATTCTTGTGGAACAATTAACAACGAAAATAAACATAAGGCAGCCAAACAGGAAAGGAAGAAGTAAAACTATCTCTCTGCAGATGGCATGATCCTACATAGAGAAAATCCAAAAGAATCCAACAGAAAGCTATCAGAGTAAATTAAACAAATTCAGCAAAATTGCATGTTACAAGGTCAACACAAAAGTTACTTGTGTTTCTCTACACCTCCAATGAATGATCCAAAAAGAAAATTAAGGAACTAATTCCATTTACAATAGTATCTAAAGACTAAGACACTTAGGAATAAATTTAATGAAGATGAAAACTTGTACACTGGAAACAATAAAGCATTCATGAAAGAAATGTCTTTAAAAAAAAAGTCATCCCATGTATATAAATTGAAAGACTTAATATTGTTAAGATGGCACTACCCAAAGCTATCTAAAGATTCAACAAAATTTCTATCAAAATTCCAACAGTCATTTTGCAGGAATGGAAATGTCAGTCTTCAGATTCGTATGCAATTCCAGAAGACTTCAAATAGGCAAAACACTCCTGAAGAAAAAGAAAGTTGAAAGACACACACTTCACTATTTCAAAACTTACTAAAAAGTGACAGTAATAAAACAGCATGGTACTGGCATAAGGATAGACATATAGATCAACTGAATTGAGTAGAAGTAAACCTGGAAGTAAACTGGAAGTTTACCTACACATCTGGAAGTAAACCTACACATTTATGGAAACCGGTTTTCAACATGGCTGCCAAATCTAATCAATGGGGAACAACAGTTTTCAACAAATTGTGCTGGAACAACTGGATTTCTATGCGCAAAAGCATGAATGTGAACCTCTACTTCACATTATGTAAAAAAATAAAAAAGACTCAATGTATCAGAGACCCAAACACTTAAGAAGTAAAACTATAAAACTCTTAGAAGGAAACACAGAGGTAGATCTTTATGAACTTAAAGTTGGCAATGCGTTTTTAGATGTGACACTAAAAGAATGAGGAACTAAAGAAAAATAGATAAATGAGAATTCATCCAAATTTAAAACTTTTGTGCATCAAAGGACATTATCACGACAGTGAAAGACAACATGCAGAATGTGAGAAAATAACTGCAAATCATATATCTAATAAGCATTTAATATCCAAAATATATAACGAACTCCTACAGCATAATTGTAAAATGACAAACAACCCAATTTAAAAGTATGCAAAGGACGTGTCTAGACATTTCTTCAAAGAAGATATACAAATACCCAATAAGCACATGAAAAGATGCTTAACATCTAACATCATCAGTAATTGAAGAAACACAGATCAAA
Source organism: Lagenorhynchus albirostris (assembly GCF_949774975.1). Classification (NCBI taxonomy): domain Eukaryota; kingdom Metazoa; phylum Chordata; class Mammalia; order Artiodactyla; family Delphinidae; genus Lagenorhynchus; species Lagenorhynchus albirostris. Next base: position 42,132,663 of record NC_083110.1, on the reverse strand, counting down.
ACCCCAATGAGATAGCACTTCACATCTCTTCGGATGGCTACAATGGATTTTTTTTAAAAAATGGGTGTGAAAGACCATGTTGGCTGAGATGTAAAGAAGGTGGACTACTCTTACCTTTCTGGTGGGAATATTTAATGATACAGTCACTGTGGAAATTTGTTTGGCAGTTCCTCAAAAAGCTAAACATAGAATTAACATATGATCCAGCAATCGCCTCCTTGGTATATAACCAAAATAAGGGAGAAGAGTGACTCAGACAGATACCTGTGTATCAATCTTTATTGTAGCATTATTCACAATAGCCAAAAGGTAGAAACAACCCAAGTGTCCTTGACAGATGCAAGGATGAACAAAATGTGGTATATAAATAGGAAGAAATCTTATTCAACCATAAAAATGAATGAAGTTCTAATATATGCTACAATATGATAGCCCTTGAAAACATTATGATAGGTGCAATAAGCAAGACACAAAAAGACAAATATCGTATGATTCCACATATATGAAATATCTCAAATAGAGAAATTCATACATACAGAAAATATACTAGAAATTACCAAGGGCTGATAGGAGGAGCAAAGAGATGTTATTGCTTAATGAGTACAGAATTTTTGTTTTAGATGATGGAAAATTTTTGGAAATAGATGGTTTTCATATTATATTATGAAAGTAGTTATATCACTGAACTGCACATTTGAAAATGTTTAAAATAACATTTTATGCTGTATATATTTTACCACAATAAAATATTAAAACCATAAAAACAATTAAATGGGGGGCTAAGTTAGCCTCATGTGCAGTAATTTGCTGATCCCTTGCCCGTAGCACTGTTCTTAATATTTTAATAATTATAGGATTCATTTGAGGGTTTGTGAAAACACAGATAGCTGTTTCCCCAGAATTTCTTATTCACTAGTCTAGGGTGGGACTCAAGAATACGCATTTCTAACAAGTATTCATGTGATGCCGATGCTGTTGGTCTGGGGACAGCACTTTGAGAACTGTTAGACTGTATTACGTAGAGATTGTTCCTCTGCCTCATCAATATAATTGTTATTTATTTTCTGCAAGGGAACAGGTTAAGTTATTGTAATCTAATCTATTATGCTATTATAGCTTGGTCCAGTCAGTCAAAAGTAATCATATGTTTAACATCATTATCACCTGACAAGAAATCGGGAGGGACAGAGTGGTGTAAAGTTTAAACATAAGCCCTGATGTCAGATTGCCTGGATTGGACTAAATTCCTAGTTTTGTCACCTTTCTGCTGTGTAACCTTAGAATAATTAGTGAAACTCCCTGAAACTCAGTTTTCTCATCGGTAAAGCAAAATAAACAATAGAAACCCCCTTAGAGCATTATGAGGATTAAATGAAATATGCTTGTAAAATTTCTGGCAAAGGAAAAGTCCTAATAGATATTTGCTAATGTAAAAGGGAAGGGCCGGAAATAACACGCATGATATACCAATTTGAAAAATGCCACTGAGAGAAATTCTGAAATTCTTAGAATATTTTCATAAATTTAAAAGAAACATACAGACCTTCAGATCTGGGCCTTTAAAAAGGGTGATTTGTGGAAAGTGAAAAGAGAGAGGGTCTAGGAGTCAATTATTTGTAACATTTAGTTTCTAACAAAGCAAAAACCACAATGTGGTGTTATTAATTGAAATGGTAGCACATTTGAGTTATGAATTATTCACATATTTCTGAATCTCTGTAAAAAATGTGTATAAGAGTAAAGCAGCTGGTTATAAATGTGGTTTTATCTTCTCTTTTATTTATTTTAAGCTAGGGACAGGCTGGATAAATATGCACAGTGCTGTGCATAGTGAGAGTCTTGGCTAAGCTTAAAGGTGTCTTGATTTCTCCTAGAGAAACAACACACTTTCTCCTCCTTTTGAAGAAAAAAGTTTTCACACATTCTGTTATTGTCCAATAAAAAAAAGCTCAAAATCTATACAAATGGATTTCCAAGATTTTCAAGTTGTTCAACAATTTAATAAGCAGAAATTTATAGAAGCTAGTAATTGTGTCCTGTGGTGCCTGGCAGTCAAATTCTGCCAAGTATTCAAGTTCAGTAGATAACTTTGGGGCAGGCACTTTACAAGTGATGATTTTTGCAGAGTTTTTTCCTGGGTTTGCTCCAGTGAGCCTAAGCAGGGCTGAAAACAGGGACCTCCTGTCCCTTGTTTCCTGCTTCTCCTCACAGGATGTTTGGTGTTTGAACCTATCTCCAGGCATCTCAAGGGCCTCTGTGCTCCAGCCTTTTTTGGTGCTACCAAACAGCAGATTTCTCCTCTTAGCAGTTTTGTCAATCACCAATTCTCCTTCGTAGGAGTTCAGGTTTGGTAAATTTATTCTCAACAAATATTTAGTAAATAGTAAGAATTTATTCATTCAATAATTACTTATGGAGCTATTATTATATCCTGGCAGTGTGCAGATGATTAAATGAGGATTTTTTTTTTACCACTCTTATTAAAGGAAAAATTAAAGGTCTCAGATGGGAGACAGAAAAGGAAGATAAATTGGGCAGAACTGCAGTAGTAGAGATTTTCGCAATGCACATATTAGAAACATGCCGGGATAAGTAAAGTCATCTAGGAGCTCTGAAAAGTGTTTTGGTGGAAGAGGAGGAAAACTACCTGAAAAACAGTCAGGTAGAGCTGCTAACCAGAGGGTTCTGTTGGATTGTTAGGTATGATGGGTGATAAAATGAACCTTTACAGTACGAGTTCCTAAAAAATTTACCCACATATCTCAGATTCACATGTTAAACTCAAATTCATCTGCCAACCCCCAGAAACCACTACTTTCAGCATATTGTACACCAAGCTCTTAAAAAGTTGCTAAGTGGGTAAATACAGTGGATTTTTCTGTCTATCTCCACTGTCTTCTCTATTCACCTGGAAAAATATTTATTTGTTCCCTTTGCTTTTATTGGCTACATTTTCTCTGGTTATCTTTCTACTTTGGGACTATATCCCCTAGTCACCATTTTAGATTACTCTTTTGTGTAGACTATACCTTAACTATTTTGGGAATCAGATATCAGCTGAGACTCTCCTGCTCCTTGGCAATTAAATAAAATTACAAATAGTTTCCTCTCCACAGGTTCTATGGGAAATCAAATAACATTTTTTAAATGTCTGCAAATTCTTGGGGGTTTACTTTTTGTCCCAAATAAATAAAATAATGCTGCTGAAATTCAATTTAATTTCCATCTCATTTAGTGAGACTTTCTTCTTCCTTCTGCCCTTATTCAACCTACACATGTAAGTCTCCTCTCATAGTATTAAAAAGAAAGAAAGAAAAAAGAAAACCTCTCACAAAGGGTTATTAAACTGCAGCCAACTTCGTTGAATTGGGGAAGACAAAGTGACAAAGGGGATTAATATTGAAGCAATGGAATAATATAAAGTTGAATATTAGACATCCTTGTGATAAAAATTCTCTTGTTATACAGCTGCTCTACATCTGCACACTTTTAGGAGTTTCTCTTTAAAAAATTGTTTCACAGTCTCTAGGCTACTACCATTGCTCGATGCTTCTCCCCTTAGACTCCCCGTTTTTCCACATTCGATTCCTCTCATTTTATGTCTTTTAATAATTTCTGTGAATTATTATATTAACAAAACTTCAAATTTACAGAAAAATTGCCAGACTAATTCAATTGACTCCCATGTGCATATTATACACATACAGAGTATATATTTGTACTCTCTGTATATAGTTACACACTCTCACAAATATATATATATATATATCCCACATATGTAAATATTTATGTATGAAATATATGTTTATCTATAACTATATATAATTTTTCTTAATCATTTGAGAGTAAATTGGAGATTGAATATCCCTTAAACTTAAATACTTCTGAATGTATTTCCTAAGAACAAAGATAATCTCTTATGTAACCACAAATTATGGAAATATGGAAATTGAACACTAATATATTACTATTATCTATTTTCCAGTTTTGATTCAAATTTTATCAACTGTCCGAATACTTCTATTATTGCTAGTTTTTTTGGTCTAGGATACTATTCTTAATCACATGCTTATTCTATTTGTTACACATTGTAATCTTTAATTTAGAATACATTCTCAGTATTTCTTAGATTTCCTTAATCTTGACATTTTGAAGAGTTCAAATCAAATATTTTGTAAAATATTTCTCAATTGAAGTTTGTTTGATATTTCCTCATGAAATGAGGAATTGTTACTGGCCACCAACTTCACCTTGATGAAGAAACTAAAACTCTCCAGGCAAAGCAAAATAGAAGAAAATCAGACCCCAAGGGACCACGTGGAGGGGATATTCCCTCACAGTTCTGGACAAATTAACTCTAGATTGTATTGTAAGGAAAAATTTTAACCTTATTAATGTCTCTAGAGTTTAGGGGTCTCTATTCAAGTTTCATTGTGCCTCCTGGGAGATCATTCTAAAATACAAATGAGTATATTTGTGTGATTATCAACTGTCTGCACTTTACAAAAGCTGAGAACATGGGCTTATTCATTTCTATACATCAAATACCTAACGAGTGTATACCTAAGGGTACTACACAAATGCTCATTGAATGTGTAAATCAATATAACTTTCAATAGTAATAGCTTTTTGTTTGTTTGTGCTATCTTGACCCAGTTTTGAGCCCTTCACCAGATGTCTGTCAGTCCCTTCTTGAGCAGCCGATTAAGTTCACACACTCAACCACCTGCCTTATGATGTCCTCACACTCCAGGTCCACTAGGCACCCACCCTAATCACCCCAGGGGCCAGGCACCAGACAACCAGGGACAGCCCCTATGCCCAGCCAAAATGAACCAAAATTATTCATATTCGCCAATCCACAGGGAGTCCTTGAAACTAATACCATTCTGTGTACCATACATAAGCTGTCCCTTACAATTTCAGCTAAATGCTTTGTGCCTTTCTAAGATATATTTATCATACCACTCACAACATTTAAAAAATATTTTATGTAAGCATGTTCCCAATTTTAGACTATACCTTTTTTACATATTTTCTCTCCATTTTTTTTAACATCTTTATTGGAGTATAATTGCTTTACAATGGTGTGTTAGTTTCTGCTGTATAACAAAGTGAATCAGCTATACCTATACATACATCCCCATATCTCCTCCCTCTTGCATCTCCCTCCCTCTCCAACCTTTTTAAGTAATCACAAAGCTTGTGATATTTATCTGATTAATAAATGCATAATGTTCTTAGAAATAACATTGGGATTTATAAAAATCCTCTGGGTTCATCTTCAGTACTGGACATTAAAAACACCAAGTCAAGTCCACTCTTGTCTATTACATAGTAGTCATGCAAGGCAGTGGTTAAGGACATGGGCTCTAGAGCCACCTCAGTTGGTGTGTTGGCTCCATTACTTACTTATGTCCAAAGTAATCTTGAACAATTTATTAATGTTTCCATACCACAGTTTTCTCATATGGAACTGTTAACAGTTCCTACTTTAAAGATGTATTATGAGGATTAGAGATTAGTTAATATATTTAAAGTGCTTATATCAAGCCTGCCTGGCATTCATGAGCAGTTAATAAATGTGAGCTATTATTATTGAGGAAAATGTATAGAGCAAAGGACATGCAAAAGTAACTGCTCAAGATATTCCCAAGTCAGATATAACAAAAAAAGACAATTAAAAAACAGTAAGGTATCATTTATGAACTATTAGATAAAATATTTTAAATGTTACCTAAGACTGTGAAATGTTTTCTCATATGTAGTGCTGTTGAAAGTGAAGAGCAATGGTCATTTCCATGCAGTACTGGTGAGAGTTTCAACTGCCTAGATTCTGTGAAGTACAAATGGGTCATGTCTGTCAACATTTAAAGTCACATATTCTTCCACTTAGCAATCATTCTACTATAAATTAATGCTACAAATATAAAAACAAAAAATGTATTATATGAAAGTGCATACACACTTTTTCCTCTGTGCTATCATACAAAACATATTTAGTGACCACTGTAGATTAAGAAATAGGGAAGAGACAGCCCAACTTTTAATTTTATTACATTAAACACAATATTAATACACACACGCACTCTCACAGAGAGCCTGACGTGACTGTAGAAAATAAACCTCATTTTAACATGGAGAAACTTTAAAAAATGCAGTGGCCTTTAAAGTAGCTTGGAATGAAGCTGAAGCTTGGAAAGTCTGAAACAAGATTATGCCAGATAGAAGCCTTTGTAAATAATAATTCTCTTGTTTTGGTAGAGACAATAAGTTTGCCTATGGGCTCTTCAGAAAAAAAGACTGCGATCTGCAGTCTGTCATGACTGGATGCTGAATATTTTAAGAAAATACAAGAGAATAAAGTCAGAGGGTCAGCTATCATTATAAATTCATGTACTCCCTGTGATTTATACATATATATATATATATATATATATATATCGACAACAAATATATAAAAATATTTGAAGCCAGCATAGACAAATCTGAAGCAGAAATTCAAAGTGGATATTTCCCAAGGAAATGAAGTGGAGAGAGAACCTTGTTCAGGAATTAAGTTATTTTAGGAAAAAATGAACCATACAAGCAGCAGGTGTGTATGCTAATAAACTGACTCTTTTAATTAAGCAGCATTTCCCTACAGAATAATTACATATGTTGTTTACTCAACTATTTTTTAAGACCATTAACACTTCTGTAATGTATTCTCTTCCCAGGTTACAAGTTAAAAGCTTTAACATTTGCTCTAGTAGAGTACAATTAGTACTCTAATTGCATATATTTATTCCCTACAAAATAGTGCATCCAGGAATTCAAACAAACATATTCATAGACTTACTTTCATAGTTTCCTTTAAGTTTATAAAATTTGTCATAGCTTTATTGTAAATAATTATTCCTTGGATTTATAGAAGTGCACAAATTTTTGAGATAGCCTCACATGAATATTACGACCCCAATGGAAACTTCTGCAGCTGTGATTAGTTCTCATGGTTGCTGCACATAAGAGAGGAGGACTGCCACAGCATGCACTGCTGGAAAATCATGATGTATTATCTTTTGAACTATATATTTGTCAACTGAATTAAAACCATGAAACACTCAGAAGGGAAGCAACTGTGTTCATTTTGAAGAAGCTCTGGAAATCGCTACAGAATTGCCTTGTAAGCACAAGAAATCTATACATTTTAAAGGCTTATAAAAGACTTGACAACGTGGAGAGTATATGTAATTCCCTTACTTGGACTATCATAAATCAACAGAATTTCGGATAAAAGATTCAATAGAGCAGTACTGCTCATCAGATAAAATTAGCTAATTGAATTCTTTGAAACACAAGCTCATAAAAAGCCCCGTGAAAGACGCCTATATTTTATCTTTCAAAATGTTGAACTTGGGGCTTCCCTGGTGGCGCAGTGGTTGAGAGTCCGCCTGACGATTCAGGGGATACAGGTTCGTGCCCCCGCCCGGGAAGATCCCACATGCCGCGGAGCGGCTAGGCCCGTGAGCCATGGCCGCTGAGCCTGCGCATCCGGAGCTTGTGCTCTGCAACGGGAGAGGCCACAACAGTGAGAGGCCTGCGTACCGCAAAAAAAAATAAATTAAATTAAATTAAAAAAAAAAGTTTAACTTTGCTTCTTAGAATCCTCTATTTTAGGGCAATTTTGATTCTCTCTCTTGAGGTAGTGAAATCACTAACGCAGGCTCAATATACTCATTGTCAGCACAAGAATCTTAAGTAAAGGTGAGAAAGTGCTTGATTAGACTTAGGGAATTGAAAAAAGATTTCTCTTATATTTTTATATCTACTTATTAGTTTTATAAATTTTTGTCAAAAATACTCATAGATATGACTAAATGATAATGTTTGGCAGCAAGCACTTCTGACAAATATAATTCTAGACAAATCATGCCAGTTTGTCTGGGAAGGCATTAAGTGTGAATGACTGTTGAGTGGAAATATCATGGCTGGCTAAATTCCAGTTTCTTTCTCTAAAATAGTTGGCCCCTGAGGCTGTTAAAGTTGGATATCCAAAGGACACAGCTTCACACAATACAAACAGATATTAATTCAAAATGCATTCTAAATGTATGTCTCAACTGTAACAAGCATCATACACTTTTCTTTTTCCACACAACTATGTTCTGAGGAAGTGAATTAAAAAGTTTTTTAAAAAAAAAAAAAAGATTTCCAGCATAGACAATCCAAGAGGGTAGGTTTTACAAGAAAAAGATTTTGAATGTTTTCCTCAAATAACTGATATTGTAGAGTTACATTTTCCTTCATGATAAAGGATAAAGTTTTTTCTTAGAATTTAAAAATGGTTGTCATTTAATGAAGCAACCATATACAACTGAATTTTTGGTGGCTTTTAACAGTCCTCATCTTATAATTTTGTGAAAGAAACAACAGGAAAATCAGTTTAAAATATTTTTCAGTTAGATACGACTGTTTTTCCTTCTCGTCTCTATCTCTGTGTCTCTTCTCTTCTTATAAGGAAAGTGGTCATATTGGATTAAGGGCCAATCCAACTTCTGTATGACCCCATCTTACCTTAGTTAGTATATCTGCAATGACTCTATTCCCCAATAAAGTCACATTCTAAAGCACCAGGATTTAAGACTTCAACACATCTTTTTGAGGGGGATACCATTCAACACATAACAATACCATGGGTTAAAAAATCAGATGTATGCATGGTCACAATATTGTGATGAATGGCGTTAGGCCTCCATCATTGTGGAAGGAAGTAATGATGAGAGAATGTTTCTCATAGAAAAGACAAACTGAGAATGGAAAAATTATTAAGTAAGTGCTATAGAGAGCCAATCTTGATAGTGAAGTAGACTTTTATGCTTGATATTTGCCTTGACCTTCATATTCACTTTAAACTTACACCATATAACATGTCAGCAGACACTGTGTTGTCTTGCCTATAATGAAATGCCAGATTTGCAGTGTTTCCTTTTACATACTGAACATTTAACAGAATTTTTATATACAACTGAAATTTTAGCATTAGAATGGGTTATGTACTATTTCCAACAGTGTATCTACAACCCAGTAGGTGATATTACTATTTAATCAGGTATATTCCTGCTGTTCTGGATTCTCATTAGAAATCATTAGAAAAACAATATAATTTAGATATGGTCATATAATCAATTCCTTTATGCTTCATTTTCTCATAATATTATTTCAATTTTGGTTTCAGCTGTAGGACCTGAGTTTCCTCAAGTAGGGCAGTTAGTTAATTGATTTGAGACTTCCTGGTTAGAATACAGATTTTAGCTTCAAGATTTTATCTAAACATTATCATAAGGAAATAAAAGAAGAAAATATATGACTATCAAGAGAAGTTTCACTTAACACATATGATGAGGAAAATATAAGAGAATATGTACCACAGATATCACATTTGTAACCAAGTGTTACTGCTCTGTTTTTAATGAATAATACTTTTAAAAATAGAAACTCAATGGATATTTCAAGTAATTCCTTGAAAAAATGTAAAGCTGGTGGCTGTCTTTACATTTTTTTGGCTTTATGAGTTTAATACTGCCCTAGTTTTATAGCAACACTGTCAAATATGGTTGTTGCATGTGGCTATGAGCACTTGATATGTGCCTAAGGAGTTGAATTTTTTATTTAAATTATTTAAATTAAACAACATTTTAAGTAAAAGCTAAAGCAGAGTAAACATTTTTTGTTACACATATTTTTATTGTTTCCTAGGACTATATTTTACCAAAACTTTGAAAATATAGAATTCAAATTGAGATGTGTTGTGACTGTAAACACCAGAATTTGAAAACTGAGAACAAACAAACTGATGTTAAGTATCTCATTAGTAAGTTTTACCTAGATTACATGTTGAAATGATAATATTTTGCATATATTTTTCATTTTTATGTGAACACTATATACTTTAAAGGTACATATGTGGTTTACTTTATTTTCTATTAGTGCTACTGTAATCTAAAAAACAGAGCTGTTTTATAGTTTCAGAGGATTTACAAACAATTCAACTTTAGGGTGAAGCAGGGTATATATTTGCTGGAAAAATAAGAAGGAAAGGAGTATTTCAAACTCAAGTCTGCCAGTAAAACATGTATGCTGGTTATATAACATTTCACAGCAAATTATACTTATTTGGGTGCCTCAGGACTTGTATAAGGAATGCTATTTCTTCTTTTTCTAATCAAAGTTGGATTTACACACAAATAACACCCCACTATACACACACATACACAGGCTCAGATGCATTTTATACCATATTCCAAGTGGTTTTATACCTTCATTATGGAACTTGTGATAGTAAAGTGCATAAAATATGAAGATGTAGTTTAAGAAATATAAATCTAAAAGCGATGAATCTGTTGGAGGAGAAATTTAAATTTTTTATTCTTTATTTTACTTAATCTTGCATTTGGTAATTGTTTTGTCCTAATGAAAGAGCAAAAGGAAGTGAAAGATGAATTATATTAAGAAAATAGAGTAAACGGAATGCTATATTTGTATATCCATTCTTTTCATATCAATCATTTCACTTAAAACCTCATATTAACCTGAATATGTAGTAGTGGAGCATGTAATATTTATTTTACTAATAAGAAAATGAGTGATTCTGTATTTCTCTTAAAATTACTCTGCATCTACTTATAGAACAAGATACACTGAATTCTTTTTAGGTCATCCTTCACTACAATATGCAACAGAGATAGAGTTTAAAGAATAAGACAATTATTGTTTAAAGAAGGGAATGGGACAAGACTTAAATAATTGTTCATTTGTAATATTTCAGCTATTCTTAATAATGGTACTAATAAAGAAAAGATCATATATATAGTCTCTATTATGATATTTAATTTCAAATGAAATAACTTGGGGAAAACCACACAACAATGAATTATACTTCAATGTTTGACATTTCATTATATTCAGTCTATTTTCATATAAGAATTATCCTCATCACCTTAGAGGAGTTAGATCAAGGGTGGTTTCCCAAGATACATAGGAAAAAAATATCTGCTCTTAAGGAGCTACCACACACATGGACAAATGCTAATCAAAAGCATACTATGTGCAAGGCCGAATACGATATCTTGTTCTTTCCATTAGTCTGTTTTTCTAAAAGAAAATACTGGGTCTACCATTTGATTGATTGCTGTTATTTTTTTAATGGTTGTAAAAATAACCATTCCTGAGTAATTACTGCTCTCACCTGCTTAGTAAGGTATTCTATGTGAGAGTTACATAAAGGTAAGCAAAACACAAATCATTCAAACCAGTATCATCAGCAGGCCTATACTCTGAAAAAATCATTGTTATTTTTTTGGTAACTTGCTTTCTGTTTTTTTCTTCCCTTATATGCATACAATACCTATGAATGCATATACCATATATGCATTTTTGCAACCTTACTTTCAGTTAACAGAATGCCATAAATACTTTCTATATTATTAAATATTTTAATATTTTTCAAAGATTATCCTTAACTATTATATACTATTCTTTTCATTAAATGCAAAATATTCCCTTTAACTGTACATAGTTTTCAATATTTCCCTATTATAAATAGTTATTTGGTGTTAATTATTATAAAATAAATCTTTTTGTGTATTTCTGATTAGTATAAAATAATTTCCATAAAGTAGAATTACAGGATAAAGGAGGCAACTATTGAAAAGACTTTTGAAATATTGCAAAGAAGAAAAAAGAGTTATTTAGAATAGCATATCAATTTATATTTACACTCGTAGTTTATAAAAGCATTATCTCACAAATTTTTATGAGTACTGGACATTTTCTAAATTTTTGTCTTAATATTTCATATACTGTGAGTTCTTTTCATATCATTTATCAACTTTATATTAAGAATTATATTCAATTTTGCATTTATGTATTATATTTTATGTTTAGTCACTTTCCTTTTATTAATTTAAAACCAGTAATTTTCTTAGAATCCTGTCCTTTTTGTGGCATAGTAATTAAAAACAAAGCAAACAAACAAACAAAATGGGAAATAAAAAAGGAACAGGAAGTTAATTCTTTGCACAACTCATTATTCCTCATCTGGGGGAAGAATAATACAGTCCTCTCTCCCCATGTACATTTTATTGTATCCTTTAACATCAGAAGTAGAAAAGCATTTTGAATAGACATGCTTAATTTGAGAGTAGTAAGCCTCCCATGAAGTATAATTTTTTGAATTGATGAAAATATGCAGTATCTGTGCTTTCAAGGCACAAAAGAACTATCACAAAATTAAGTAAAACCTGACAAAAATGAATAGATTTTGTAATTTTGTCAGAAGAAGATTTTATACATACCCATTTTCTCTGGGATGTGTATATTTTCTATGTCTTGAAATGGATTAATGCCTTTAACAAGTGTTTTTTAATATTTCTAATACAGTGAGATTCTTTTCAGATTACAGTTTTCTAGGTGTGAAGGCATAATGTGGATTAATCAACTATTCTGAGAATCAGGTTACTGAATGGAGGGAGTAGCTGAAAGGAATGCACATTGGTTAGGATCTGCAATTTAGTTCAAGTAGCTTTAAGACTCAGCTCCACAGCAGGAAACCAATCCTCTATGAAAATCTGGACATAAATGCAACTGAATTTAATTGGAAAAGCCTTGAATTTTGGAGTCAATCTTCCAGAAAATGCCAAATTAAATGGAAAATTACTCTGGTTTACCTTGGAGATAGCTTCACACTTTAGAAAATTGCCTTGAGGAAGCTGCTTCTTTCTGTGATAAAGCTTTCAGTGTGTCTTTAATATGATACAAGTGCCATTATGACCCCAAATAACAGTATCAAAATATGAGTTGTATGGTATAGTTATAAAAAATAAGAGAAGTAAGCAGAAGACTAGCTTGAGTAAACTCAATTGTACATCTTCTAAATGTTAAAGTATGAAAACATGAGTTCTTCCATTTTGGAATGATAAGAAATAACCCCATAGATTTTTGTTTGTTATCTTTGGTTTTTATTTCATTTTTGTGAAAACATCTAAGAATGTTTTTATGCATAAATGGGAGAGACATCCATTACTATATATCTCAGTGTATTTAGCACATAGAAGTTGGAAAAAATACATGGATTGACTGACTTGTAATGAGAAAGCACTGGTTCCTTGTTGAAAAAGGGCAACTTGAGCATTTGTAATCATCTATTTGCCATTCACAAAGCCTTGAAATAACAGCTCCCCTGTGAAGTGCTCTTTGGTCCTACCAACAGAACCTCCTATTCCTTTTCTACTTTATTTCCATTACTGGATCATAACATTACCAACACATATACAGTCTTTTATTAAAATAGATTTATATATTCTACCCAATGGTACAACAAGGTGGGGTGGGGTGGGGTGGGTAGGAGCTATTTACTACAGGTGCAAATGATTAGGGAAGTTCATTGGCTGTAGAGAATGAAAAAATAAAACAAACCTGACTACAATGCAGGCTGCTTTTTATTGTCACCATGTGTCAGCAATTCTACATAATAACAATGATAAAATATTCCTCTCCTCCAGGGAGGCTCATTCCTCCCCACAGGCACCCTCCACTTCCCACCCCTACCCCTATTGGGAGCACCACTCGTTATATCCCTCCTTCAACTGTCATATATTTGAGGATAGAATCAGTTTTAAAATATAATTCATCTATCTATCTATCTATCTACATCTGTGGTAATACAGAAGACACTCAAGAAAAGTTGGTAGATCATGTCAGTAAAATAATGAATAGCACAATTAGAAGATGTAAAATAAAGGGAAAATGAGAAGGTTGGGTTTTTTACTAAAGGGATATCAAAATATATTTTTGTATTAAATCAGAGAAAAACAGTACATAAAATCAAATAAATTGTGGAAATGTTCCATAAAATTATTTTCCAAGTTGTCATAAAAAGTTATTGAAATATAGAGCAAAAAATAAAATAAGCAGCAACTTAACAAGGAAATGTGTATCTCACATCTGCTCACATGTTTAACTGTGTCCACAGAGGATGAATATTGAAATAATGACTTCTCCTTCTTATTAGTTTTCCAAATCTCAAAAAGTGACTATCAGAATCAAATCCAGAAAAATGGATTTCGGGAAATGTACATAATGATATAAAAGAAACTTTATCCTGGATGGTATCAATGATAAGTTGACAACAGTATAAACTAAGTTCAGTACCTCTGTACTGGGAAAGAGGAATTTGACAAAGTCCACAGAGAAAAATAGTAGGAGAGGATAAATTTCTTTAAATAATAAGAAAAAAATGTTAAATCCCACCGAAGTAGCAATATAATGGAGAATATATATATCACTTTATGTAATATATATATGTATATTACTTTGGAGGAGTCAAAAAAATTTGGAAAATGACATTTTTAAAATGCTGAAGGAAAACAGAGTTCCTATGGACTAAAAAAGCAAAATAGGCATATGCATTACAAATATCATGGTTAACCACGTATCTAATGATGAAGAACTCCTGATTTTGATATTTAGTAAATTAGAAGTCATTTTATCCCAGAAACAAGATTGGCTATGAAGAAATTAATTTTTAGACTATGATGGAATTGAACTTCATGCAGAAAGATCACAAAAGAAAGAGGATCATCTGTTATACTAAGTACAAAGGCACTTGGTGTCACTGCAAATATAAGTTGAAAGGGGAAAATACTTATTGCTTGATGCACACTATCCCCCAATCAAATCAAATTGGAAATGATATTTAAGGATATAGACTTCCCTGCATACAGTAAAGCTAGAATTTGAAAGGATTTCAACTTGTGGCTATTAAAATCATATTATATGTATCATATATATATATAAAATGCATGTGTATATATGTAGTATATATAATGTACTAGTAACAGTATATACATATACTATGCTATAATTGATATAAAATGTATCATTAGTTTAATTTATATTACATATAAATTATATATTACATAAATGCTAAATATTGTCTATAAATTATAACCAAGTTTTTATGGATTCACATATCATCAGCTTAGAAAAATTTGTAAAATTATAACTAAATCAGAATTGAAAAGGTTCATGTAAAATAAGAAATAGTTGATGACATGTAAGTCAAAGCAAACATTACCTCTTTATTATCCTGTAATCTCCATAAGGACAGAGATCTTTATCCTTCACTGCCTTATTTTGAGCCCCTAGTGAATAAAGAGTTACATAAAAAAGAACAGTCACAAACAGACATAATAATATGGTGTCAGGAGAGAGATGAATTACAATAATTTGAAATAATCTATTGTTGGGGTACTAATAAACAGAAGAATATATAGTTGGTGGTGAAGCTCTAAATTAAAGAATGCAGAATATGATAAATTGCCACAAAAGGAAATTGCTCTGGGCCATGACCGTCTTGTTTCTGGGTATTTTTGGGTTTTTTTTTTAACACGCTGAAGTTGAGATTTCAGTGGATTGTGGGAAAAATGATCATAATATCAAGAAGTAGATTCTGAACGAAGAAAAGTGGTATGAATGAATATGAGTTATCTGTTACATAGAACTCCCTGGGAATATTCCTTCTTCCTTCAAGGCTTATTTTTAGTTATCCCTTTTCACTTTTAGCACAGAGTTTAAGAATTTTGCTTTCTTTTCTCTAATGCTGCTATTTTTCCTATGTTGGCTTAACTATATCCAGACATGTATATTGCAGGTCACCAATTTGGATTCCTTAAATTGTTGCTCCCAAAATAATCATGCAGTTTTCCTAATTATTTTCTTACTATTAGAAGCTTTAGAAAAACATTTTGGATTTAATAAGAAATTATACTAATGGAAAAAGTAGGAACATGTCACCTAAAAATACTAGTACTTGTTGTAAAGGTGTATATGCTTTCTTTTATTAATTGTTTTAGTTTTCTTCCCTGACTTCCAGGGGCTTAGCAGTCCCTAGTAAACATTTGGACATTTATGTTAGAATATAACCCAACCAAATCCTGTTTGGTTTGAAAGTACATAATGTTAACAATTTTTACCTCAGAGTAATTTTTGGAATGAACACTTTTTTTTTTTTTTGCGGTACGCGGGCCTCTCACTGTTGTGACCTCTCCCGTTGCGGAGCACAGACTCCGGACACGCAGGCTCAGCGGCCATGGCTCACGGGCCCAGCCGCTCCGCGGCGTGTGGGACCTTCCCGGATCGGGGCACGAACCCGTGTCCCTTGCATCGGCAGGCGGACTCTCAACCACTGCGCCACCAGGGAAGCCCTCAATTTACTTTTATTTATTAAAGCATACTTTCTTCAGATTTACTTAGTTCTTACAGCATATCCTTTTTCTGTTCCAGATCCCATCCAGAATACATTACATCCAACTGTTATATTTCCCTAGGTTCTCTTGGCTGTGACGCTTTTTCAGACTTTCATTGTCTTTATGATCTTAACAGTTTTCAAGTATTCCTGGTGATCAGGAGTACTGATTAAGTACTTTGTAGAATGTTCCCTCTATTTAGATTTGTCTAATGTTTTGCTATGATTAGATTGGGGCGATTTTGTATGGGAGGTCGGCCATGGAGAAGAAGTGTAATTTTAATCCAGCTGTATCAGGGGCATATGTTATTAACATGACATCACTGTTGATGGCAACTTTGATTTACACAGTCAGAGTTCCTGGTTCTCAGGTCTTGGTATTTGAACTAGAACTACATCACTGGCCTTCCTGGCTCCCCAACTTGTTTCAGGTTTCTCCACTGAAAGTAACCTCTTTTCCCACTTTTCATACTGTACATATGTACTCCACATTCAAGCAATGAGAGTTATGCTCCACCTCTCTAAGGGAGGGTATTTCTATTTCTTTTTTCTAATTATAATAATTGACAATTATAGACCTCTTAAAATATATGAAAAGAAACAAAATTTATAAAAATAAAAGTTATCTATAATCTGACACACGCTTATTACATAATATCAGTGATTTCAAAGTGTGAGAGTTGTAACATAGGTGGCATTTGTTACCAACGTCATATTGTGAGAATGTACTTCTTTTTATTCTCTTTCAAATCTATGAGAAAATCAAAAATAAAGTTTGGTGTTTGTCTGTTATTTGCAATTGTCTGACACCAAACCTTTTTTAACACTACTGGGGCAGCCTCAGGCTCATGTGTTTACAGGCAACTCTTTCTACGTGGATCAAAATGACAATATTTTGTTTTCATCATATTTATTTTTAGGAACATGTTCATTTTTTTGCCAATAACACTAGCTTCAAATTATAAAAGTAAAATCATATTACACATTAAGAAGTATTTTAAAACTAAAATGCTGATTAAAAATATATAAGTAAATAGTGATACAGATGGTATACAGAAATAGCAAATATGTGATTGACAGTCATTTGAGAAATGTTAATCTAATATAAAAAGTAGCAAGCTATCAAAACTATTGGTAGAATTCAAGCGTGTCTTCAGGTGCATGAGCCCTGTATAAATATTTTTTTCTTTTGCTCAATGCCAGGGAATATAAACAATTTAATTTTTAAAAATATAAAATCCATGGGCTCATTTGAGGTACAATGATTTTTCAAGAGAACTTTAGAATAATGGGTAGAAAAGAAGTTACATATTTGTTTATTGTCCAATTAGTGTACATGAAAATTCTTCATAGTATTCAGGTACCATTTCTTTCTGTTTAGGTGTAGAAACCATCTCTTCCTGTTCTTTTTTGAAAAACAAAACAGAAAACAAACACACACATGCACACCACACGATAACTCAAATTTCACATGCCATATCCTCCAGAAAAAAGTCAGTGGCACTTGTACTCACAATGCTGTATCTCTTCAATAGAGCTGTTGTATTGAAGCCATATAAATTTTCTTATCTCTATAGTTCCCTGATATCATTTAGTTAATGCTTGTTACTCATAAGGCTGCATCATCCACTGTATCACCCAAGAACGGTGCCTTTTAATGGCTTTTTCTCTGAGTTTGTTATTCTGCTTTGTTAATGATGACCAGAAGGCAAATCTCAACCAGAACATGAAGGAAAATGTAAAAGATTATTTAAAGTAAAAGGTCATGTTAAATATAGTCTTTGGAATTTTATCAAGTAAATGTAGAACGGATCTTCCAACTATGTCTTCATTTTAACTGTTTAGGCCTTAACTGCCCCATTTCTAAATGTGATCTCTTTGAATGCTACTGCATCCTGCCTTTCATACACCCATCATCAGCAAGGAGGATACTGAGAAGCCCATTGTCTGATTGAGTCAGTGGTTGCATTCCCACAAAGAATGTTTATTCTACCTCCAGCCTGTGAGGATCCAATTTCACCTCCACATTAATCAGCAATAAGAGAGAGCCCATCAATCAGAAGGGCCATGGGTTTGGAAAGTCCTCATAAAGGACAGAACAGCCGCCCTGTGGGTGCAACCATGAAAGACTGTCTGACTACATGATTCAGACCTTAGGTGGGAGGATAACTGACTGTCCTGGGTGCCATTGGAGGCAGCACAATGAAGTCAGTGTAGCCTGTTACCACACACACACTGCCTTTGAGGCTGCACAATGGTGGGAACTGGAAAAGTGAAACTCCATACATTGGTCCAAATATATGGCTTTAGGTTGGTGATGGACCAGTAGGCAGAGCCCTGAACTTAACCTGGCTCTAATGTGAAGGAGAATCATCCAAAATCAGGGTGTCAACTCTATTTTGGTGACTTAATTCAGGCAAGTGGATCATCATACTACTCTGTGGAACAAAGGCCAGACCAGCAGGTACCAGGATGAGCACATAGGTGTAATTTTTCCCTCCTCCTAGCTTCCCAGGGCATGTGATTGGCCACATGATTAGACTTCCCTGAAGGGGAGAAATTTGGACTGAATTCAAGTCTGAGACTGCTCTTCCCAGATGGCACTTTTGTGATCTCTCAATCCTAAGCTCAGAAGGAAACTGAGCAAATTTCTAGGAAAGCACTCCAAAGCTTGGGGACTTTGGGAGCATATCAGAGGGGATGGGCCTCCAATTGCTGGGTATAAGTGTAGTATTAATTTGGTTATGCCCTAACTTTCCCCTTGGGAATATACCACAAAGCATTCTCATTGTTAAAAATCTTTTGGTACCTAATGTTGAATAACTGAAAAATAACACCTAACAGAGATTTCCTAATTTCATAATTTTGAAAATTTTGGTAATTTGACATATTAAAAATGTCAATGTTTTGATTCCTGACTTTAACATTTTATATATATTAGATATAAAATTTATATGTCCTTTCTAAAAATTTTTAATGTCTAAGAATTTATATTTTTATCTCAGTTTTGTATGTTAATGTGTTTCTTATTAAGTCTCAGTGCTTCAATTATTTAGTATATTAATCCAAATATGGTCCCAGTCTGATGTTTGCCTTAAAATTATCATAGATTTTATGCATAGCTTGTATAAAATAACATCACTGGTAGTTTTTCCTTGATTTTTATTCTTTGAAAGTTCTTACCCTATTTAAAATTGATTAAATAACTTTGCTTTTTTTTATCCATTTGTATTTATAACCTTTGGAATTTATATGTTAAGAACAAAGTTGATTTTTTAATTTTACAAAATATGTTTCATAAAATCATTTGTAAAATTAATAACTCAATGCTCATTAATGTATGATTTTTTATTGTATATTAAATTCACATAAATAAATAGGATAGTACACTATTCAATTTATTTTTCTTCTCTGTGTGTGTATATATATATATATATATTAGAATGCTTTGAAGTTTACTGTAATTCTTAATTCTTTTTAAAGCATTTTGTTCTAAGTATCAGAATTAGAAATGAAATAGTTTGTTTGATATACTTTAATGTAAAATTGAGACTTTTGCTAAAGAGAAAACCACAGACCCAAAATGGCATAGATTGTTCTAAAGCCCATGATACCAAACCTAGATTTAATACCTGACCTAATTGCAGTTTTGATCTGCCCCAGAATTGTAATCTTAAGCGGCAGTCTGGAATTTCCTGGTCAGCACCAAAGAGGTAATCTGTTACATGGGCCCTTTCCATCCCCCATCCCCTAAAGGAAGAGGAGCTAATCTGAACCATAAAGGACCCCTCCCCCCTCACTGTTGTTCCCTATTCCCAAAAATGACCTTGCCTGAAATAATTCTTTCTTTTCTTTTGCTTTTTTCTTTTCTTTGGCTAAGAACTTCCATGCCCCACCCTACTTCTGCCTATAAGAACCTTTCATTTTTGCAAAAGCCTTCAGAGCATCTGTCTGTTTACTATATGGGATACTGCTCGATTCATGAATTTTTCAATAAGGCCAATTAGACCTTCAAATTTACTTGACTGAATTTTTTTTTTTAAACACTAAGTCATTAACATAATCTGGAGATTTAAACCAGATCATTCAGATCTATGTGACAGAATGAAAATTATCACCAAATGCACATACTATAGCTTGAAAGTAAGCAAAATTTTACTGACCTATTACATATAAAAAGAATGATTGTTAGAAAATAAAAATTGATGTATAATTTGATTAATTCAATTTGTTATTAAAATGATATTGAAAGTAATGTATCCTTTATGGCATCTATAAATTCTGTACATCTTAACCACTACTTACATTTAAACACAATATTTTTTATTACACCTCTAACATATGCCATACCAAGGTTGTTTTTATCATTAGACATAATCAAGTAATGGAAAATAGGTTCCAAATTGTTTTACAATAACTAAATGTAAATTTGTAAAAATATTAAAGCATAAAGCTAAAATGAAAGTGAGATCACTGTTGGATCAAAAATTTGGAAGATGAATATGCGTACATATATATTTATATACATGTGTCATGTATTTGTGTACATATGTTCACACAAACATACACATACACTCATTCATAGTGACTTATATTAGAGCCATGTAATGTATAAGAAAGACCTGAGTTTCAGATCTAACACATACTAACTGGGCAAGTATTTAACTTAACTAGGTCTTAGTTTTACATATTGTAACTTTGTATATAAGACATTCCAGATTGGAGAAGAAACATTTTTCAAATAATGGATTCTTTAAGAAAATGTTATTTCTCTTTCTATCCCATTCTTCTCTCATTTCCAAAGCCTATTATTTCACCTTATTTTTGCCTTTCCATCTCCCTCTGCACATGTGGGCCTATATCTGCCACCCATTCCTTATGGATACTGTTTTATCACTTTTTCTCTGACCCCAAACAGCTTCTACCAAATCATATACTTTAGCATACAATCATATCACAGATTGGGAAAAAAAATGTTTGCAAAAGACATATGTGATAAGGACTGTTATCCAAAGTATACAAAGAACTCCTAAAATTTAACAATAGGAAAATGAACAACCCCATTAAAAAAATGGGAAAAGACCTTACACAGACACCTCATCCAAAAAGATATACAGATGGTAAATAAGAATATGAAGAGATGCTCAACATCATATGTCATTAGGAAATTACAGATTAAAATAACAATGAGTGGCTTCCCCGGTGGCACAGTGGTTAAGAATCTGCCTGCCAATGCAGGGGACACAGGTTTGAGCCCTGGTCTGGGAAGATCCCACATGCCATGGAGCAACTAAGCCCATGCTCCACAACTACTGAGCCTGTGCTCTAGAGCCCACATGCCACAACTACTGTGCCCGCAAGCTACAACTACTGAAGCCCATGCGCCTAGAGCCCATGGTCCGCAGCAAGAGAAGCCACCGCAATGAGAAACCCGTGCACAGCAGTGAAGAGTGGCCCCCTCTTGACGCAAATAAAGAAAGCCTGTGCACAGCAATGAAGACCCAACACAGGCAAAAATAAATAAATTAATTAAAAAAAAATAATAATAATGAGATAGCACTACACACCCATTAGAATGGACAAAATCCAAACCACCAACAACATTAAATACTGGTGGAGATGTAGGGCGACAGAAACTTTCATTCATGGCTGTTTGGAATGCAAAACAGTATATTCACTTAGGAAGTTTGGTGGTTTCTTCCTAAACATACTCTTGCCATACAACCCAGCAATCGTCCTCAAAATTTTACCCAAATGAACTGAAAATTTATGTCTACACAAAAAATACACATGGATGCTTATAGCAGGTTTATTCATAATTGTCAACAACTTGAATTCAACCAAGATGTCCTTCAGTAGCTGAATAGATAAATAAAAGATGCTACATTCAGAAAATGGAATATTATTCAGCCTTAAAAATAAATGAGCTATAAAACTATAAATTATACTATATAATTCCAACTATATGACATTCTGGAAAAGGCAAAACTATAAAGATAGTAAAAAGATCAGGGGTTGGGGAGGGAGTGATGAATAGGTAAAGCACAGAGGATTTTTAGGGCAGTGAAACGATTTGAATTGATATTACAATGGCATATTCAAGTCAGAATACATCTGGCAAAACTCATAGGACATACAACACCAGAAGTGAACCCTAATGCAAACTATGGACTTTGGTTGATAATGATGTGTTAATTTAGGTTCATGACTTGCAACTAATGTACCACTATGGTGTGAGATGTCCACAGTCTGGGAGATTATGCATGTATGGGAGTAAGGGGTATGTGGAAAATATCTGTATGTTCCTCTCATTATTGCTGTGAACCTAAAACTTCTCTGAAAAATAGAGTCCATTAAAAAAAAACCTGGCTACAAATTTTACCTCATTTAAACTTGTATAAGTTATTTGTGTGTGAATACTTTGGTGAAATTTGGTGTGATTTTCCAATACTTAAAGGGAATCACAAGATGTAGGCATTATTTTTCATGATTGTCTATGTTACTAAAAGCTTTTTGATGCCCAGAAATCAGATCAGACAGACCATATCCCATAGTACAGTTTCCGGTTTTTGTAATTATTCAATTATAAATTCAGAAACAGAAGGACATTTACCAACTTTACACTGCCCAAATTTAATCCAATTTGTGAGAGGTAATGGATGGATACTGAAGTCTAGTGACATCCTCTACTCTGCTAGCAAATGGAAGTTGAAATAGAGACAGGTTTCAGAAGTAGAGAACATTGATTTCTATTTAACCTGGTATATTTACCTGCACACAGAGCTCATATTAATTCTCTCCAGGGAGGTTTTCCTATGAGAAGATAAGTTTTAAAAAGGGATAGAATTTGACCACACACACACAACACTCATGTGAACGTACACACAGACTGAACAAGCTTTATATATTTATAACTTAGGAGTTACATGTGGGAAAAACCTTATGAACAGAGGTAGCCATCTTACAAATCAGCCCTGTCCAAATATGAGAAAACAATTACTCAAACTCTTGACCTCGTGGAATGTTGGAAAGAACACTGAATCCATCGTCAAATAGTTCAGAGCTTGGTCCTTACACTTAGTTGCTCTAAGAATTTGGGGAAGTTACTGAATTGGGCAAGTTCAGAAGTTTATTGAAAACATTATGCGTTTGATAAATAGAAATTCTTCCTCTTACAAGTTGGAAGATATTTTGGTCATAGTAGTGACTGTTTTTGATACTCAATCGTCCTCTAACAAACTGGTATATTAGTTCATAGCCTGCACATAGTAGAATAATATAAATTGTATGTATATTTGTTGTACATAATGTAGATCTAGTAAATGGCAGTTTCTAAGATATATATATATATATGAAACTATCTGCATTCATCATAATATATACTTATAGACACATAAACGTATATACATAGATATCCCACATAAATTATAATCTTAAATCCTAAAATTAACTCATCTGGCAGATTCTATTTTCTTTATTTTGAAAAAGATAAAACAAAGTTCAGAAGTGTTAAGTGACTTGCCTGAGGCTGTACACCTAACAAGTGTAAGAGTTGAAATTCAAACCCCATCCAACTGGCCCCAGAGCCAGAGTTCCCTGCACTACACAGCACTGTCCCCTACCTCTTCCATCCTGGAGTCATCAGACATTATTAATTTTATAACTTACTAAAATGGCATGAGAGCTGAAGCAAGAAGGCAGAGATTCTCCTTAATTGATATCAGTTGGGAACATTCTGACAGGTGACAAATCTTTTGCTGCTCTGGGCATGTCCCAAATGACCTCAAGAACACTTTAAGTATTGATTTACAACAGAATTTTAGCAAGTAGGTGAATTTGCAACCTGGAATCTCCTCCCTGCCTTCCCTCCAGATATAGATATATCTATATCTATACACATATCTACATCTATACAAATATGGATGTATAGAGTTGATCCTTATTACTCACAAAGTCTTTTTCCTTGTACTTTGAAAGTATAGGCAGTGGTAGCTACTAGCCTACACTCTAGAATCTGTTCTCCTATTTGAAAGGGTACAAAGGGTCACACTAAGAAAAACAAATGTCATATTAGTTAACACATGTATTAGGGCCCGACATTGTATCAGACATTATTAATTTTGTCACTTAATGGCATAGAATATACAGTAGATTCTTCAGGGTTTTTTTTATCGGAGTATAATTGCTTTACAATGTTGTGTTAGTTTCTGCTATACAGTGAAGTGAATCTGCTATATGTATACATATATCCCCTCCTTCTTGGACCTCCCTCCCCCACCATCCCACCTATCTAGGTCTTCACAGAACACTGAGCTGAGCTCCCTGTGCTATACAGCAGGTTCCCACTAGCTAGCTATCTTACGTTGAAGCTAAGATATTTGTTTAAACCCTCATAGTTAAGAAGTAGATGAACAGGAATATTTTTTAGGATAAATTTAAGTCTCCTTGTTTCTCTTTCCTTAACTTTCCTCATTTATCTAAAAACTTGGGTCAGATTTAAGGGCAAATTGATTTACAACTAAAAAGGAAGGTTGCTCTGTAAAACTGATAATTAGACTAGAGGACCCAGATAACATCAAAAGAGTTAAGGATAGGGAATTCAAAGGGGTTGAAAGATCAGCATGTATGGATCTGGTTGTGCCTTTTTTTCTCCACCCACCAGGCCAAGGAAATAAAACACAGTGCTTAATATCCACATTTCCCATATGCCAGAAAAATGACAATAAACAAACAAAATTTTGTAATGAAGAAAACAGCATCCTAAGCACACAAATAGTGGCACCTGGTATTCCATTTCTGACTTAAGACCTGGTCTGTTGCCTGGGGCAGCAGTCGCTGAACTAAAAGAAAAAACACATTCACTGACTTTCTCATTCTTTCATTTCTGGGCAACTTTCTCATCTTTGCCTAAGTATTTCCTATAACTGCAGTGGCAGTATAATAGTCCTGGGTCATAGGTGTATGTAGTTGGAGCAAACAGCCTGCTGTCACTCAAATCTTCAAGGTACTCCCAACTCCACCCCAGTGAAAAAGGCAGAGGCCAAGAGTCTAGTCTATTCTAGTTCACTAGAATTTCCTATTAACACTTCGGGCCAAACCCTTGAAAAATTACAGACGAGTGCATTGTCCCCCTAGTCTTTGACCTGAATATACATTTTCTTCAGGATCTTCATGGGAAGAAATACTTGATTAGGGACACAATTTGGTTGTTCCAGGATCCACTGCCATCATGCCATTTCTAGGTGTCATTTATGTATATCAACATCAAAACCACATTCTATTTTTAGCTGTTCTTTTTTTTTTAATCCTTAACTAGTCCCTTCATTGTGTGCATTATCTCCCAGGCTTCTCTCTTTTAGAATTCTTCCCTGTTACCCATGTGCTTCTTGGTGGGTAATTATCAACATATACAGTCTTCTTCCTTCTGCAGCTCTACCCATTTGTGTCAAAGACTGCATGGCGCTTGTTTGCTCCATCCCTGGCCATTTATTTGCCTGCACTAGGGTCCAGTTTCATGCTATTCTTTTGTAGCTGTTTGGAATGTTGTGAAAATACTCCCAACTGCATACACAAAAACGCAGAAGGATATACTCCGTGACAATCACCAAATAGCTTTCCTCTTTCTTTTCCTTTTATTGTATCTATATGAGATGATGGATGTTAATTAAACCTATTGTGGTAATCATTTCACTATATATGTAAATCAAACCATCATGCTTTGCACCTTAAACTTATACCATGATGTATCGATTATTTACCAGTAAAACTGGGGGGGAAAAAACCCCCAAATTCTAACATTTGCATTGAGTCCTTATCCATTTCATTCTTAATCCTATGCATTTTCCACTGTAATTCTGTCTTCTGAGTTACTGGTGGTCTTTTTAGTATTTTATATTAGCTATCTTCTCATGATTCTTAAGATTTTCACATTCATGTATATGTTTTAGTGAAAACATGCTCCAGGATGAGGGGCTCTTAACTTAATGCCAATGGAATTCTCTAGATATGGCATATGGGATTCATAGATCTAAATACTCCCTAAAATTTTGTAAAATTTGTGTGATTGTATGTGTGTTTTAAACTATTTTGGAATAGAATTCATAGGTTTATAATATTATTAGTGATTACCATGCAACCTCCTAAATCTTTTAAATGTCAATGTTATATAAAATTATAGTAATGAGGAAAATAACAATAATGAATCCATAGTGTAACAGAAACAATAACAACCTCTACTGTTTATTGAGTTCTTACAATATTTTAAGTAGTATGCTGAGGGCTTTATATACTTAGTCTTAATTAATTATTATAGTAAATTAGTGAGAGTTTTTTTTAAAGATTAAGAAACCAACTCTCAGAAAGACTAAGTCCCTTCCTTAAAGCCTCATGCAGGTTAGTAGAAGTGACAAGATCATAAAAAGTTCTACCTGCCTCCAGTGCTTATATCCTCAGGACATCATACTGATAACCTTATGCAGGCTAGACCAAAGGACTTTCACAATTTAAAATATTCTCTGCCCTAGGACATGTATTAATATTAAGCACAGTATTAGTGCATATTAAGCTAAGGAAAAAGAGTTTTATTTAGGTCATCAGGGAGTAGGTAGTGTCTTTTTCAGTTTTACCACCCTCCTTTAAGGCTGAGTCAGACTAAATAGCAAGAATAAATATGGCCAAACACCAACATGATTCCAAATTAAATTATTATAATCTCTTTATGATTGGAAAAATATATATAATTTTTGAAAGTTTTTGTTAGGAAGGTATATGAATGTATATCCTATATTTGAGATTTTTAAAACTCATGCAAAAAATGGCCTTAGCCATCTTTTCCATACTGGTTACTTGAAGGGTGATTGGACTAATCCAAAAGAACCAAAATCTATTTCAGGGTTAACCACTCACTGCATTATTTTGGGTATAACACTAAAAGATTTTTAAGACTCATCTTTTTCAACCATAAGGAATAAAACTGTTGGACCAGGGGATCACTTTTTTCTCGTATTCTTTCAAATGCAATATGATTTGTCCAACTTTTGCCATCATTTTATTGTCTTCTTGAAGCCAAATTCTGTTTTACCATATTCTCTCTCTTTCTCCCTTTCTGTGTACATGTGTGTATGTATCTGTGTATGATCAAATTAATGCTTAATGCAGCAACAGAATTGCAAAGATTAGCTTTTACTCTTTCATCAGCCGGATATAAGCTTACATTCAATGTGTACCATCTTTCTCTTAAATAATCTGACTATATGTGACAATTAAAATAATATGCATGGGGAAGCACTTTGCCTGCTTAGCTTGATAAATGCCCTCCATAGTTATGCTTGCTACCCTTCACACTTTTTCCCTCTAGGATAAGATCTATAACATAGTACACTACTTAAGGAATTGGAAGTTTTAATTGGATTTCCTAGATAAGTTGTGAAGTATGGTATAACAGCAATTTGCTTACATTTGAAAAAATAAAACTAGTAAAGTACTCTCAGAAACCTAGTAGGGTGACAGTATGCCATGTATAATTTTGGTCACTTTATCCAGGAATGCTTCAAGGATAAACTAACATGCTATATATTTTTATTTTACGTGCCTAGATTTGGAAAAATACTTCAATTAATAACAAAATTAATTTAAAATTGAAAAATTATTAATATATATGCAATCAGTAAAGTATCTGAGAAATTTCCTTAGACATAGTGTTGGGTTCAGTAATTATTTAGAAGCAAGGAATGAATTTAATGAAAAACAGCTTCTGAAATTTACATGTTCTAGTGTATATGTACATGCATATGCTTATGTGTGCATGCATGACAGCTCAAATTTTTCTATCTACTATAAAAGTTCATTCAGTCATATGTATTTATCATATAATTTTGTGCACAGTGCCATGCTACATAGTGTTGGCTATTTCCAAGGCCACATTCTGGGGAAAGGCTAATGATCATTGTATTGATTGTAGAGCTAATGATAATTAATATGATTGAGAAGTAGGAAAAAAGAATGATAAAAAAGAGTTAATTAATAAGAAATAAAACAAACACACAAGCAAGTAATAGTAAATTTCCTTCCTAGGGAGCATTTATTGAGGACCTCTTATCAGACCTGTATAGGCAGAAATCATTTGACTATGATGACAACAGGTGAAGCACTATTCATCTGCAGCAGTGGCAGAGAAATGTCAATTTCTGAAATGATTCTGGTAAATCCAAAAGCATTTGATTCTATCTGTCTAAACTAAGATGTAATTTATTACATCTATTACTTGTAATACTTTGCATCAGCAGTACAAAGAGTGCGATTACTCAGTTAGGGCTGTAAATAGTGAAGACGTGACACGAGGTGCACTGGGAAATAGAGCTTGTCATTGAAGGTGAGGGTCACGAGAGGATGTAGGCAAGGGCAAACAGATTAAAAGGAAGGATGATCATCAAGATAAATGAAGTGTCTTTTACAAGAGAGTCTAATCTAGGAACTCCACTGTTAATGTATCATTTATATGAAACACTAGGAAGAGAAAATTAGCAGGGGAAAATGATATTGAAATATTCACTGCCAAATTTCTATCTATGCTTTATCACTCACTTATTGTGGGTGAGAGTTAATTTTATGTATAATGTTATTTTAAAAACCACCTTATGGATTACCAAAATATAAAACTATATCTAAAATACTTAATATATTATCTGAATTTTATGGAGGTTATATTTAGATCAATTCAACTTAGTTTGAAAGCTTTCCCAGGATAATTTATTTCCCTGACATTTGGGTAAATTAACAATCCAAATGATTAATATTTCCTTAAAATAGATATACCCCTATACATAAGTATAGGCTGTAAACTAACAGTCTTCATTTAGAAATTTAAGCAGAGCACATAACACTGTCATGTGACTTTTTCAAAGACAGAGAGTTAAACCTGACTGTGCTTGTGAGAATATCTATATCATCCATGTAAATAAATAAAAGCAATTAATTTTACCTTATAAACACTTCTGTATATTTTGATTGTATAAATATATATCATATGCAAATTTATCAGTGTATTTTTAAAGGACTGATTGGCCATTCAAGTTAATGACAGGTAATATGACAGGTAATATCTTCCGTAAAGATCTTGTTTATTTTTTCATTGTCTAAATTTGCAAAGAGCTTGTTGAGTTGTTGCATGGACATATATATTCAGACTGAAACATTGAAATTAACTTTTGATTCTGAAACTCTGCCTCAAATCCTGGAGTATTTTCTAATCAAAACATTATTAAATAATTAAAATATGCAATATAGCTTTATGCTTTGCATGTTTTTAACATAAAACACCATATGGTTGTTATGGATAGATTCTATCCCTTATGCTCTAAAACAAAATTAAATTTTCACGTTATACAGAAGAGAGAATAGTAGAGTGGGGCACGTAGGTTACTTGGTACTTTCTAATTGTTTAGGGTATTAAGTTGTGAATTTCAAGCTGTGTGAGTTTTCAAATGACCATTAATCCTTGGAGCTCAGACACCATTCCCCAGACTCACAATTCACTGATAGAAGCTTTAATGGACTCCAACACTTTTTCATGGATTACAGACGTGTGACTTACCTGAAGAGTTGAGCAAAAACACTCTGTAGGCAAAAGCTAAAATAAGCGTTTGACAACGTTCATACATGGAACAAATTGGTATGAACATGAAGGCCCTTCGCCTGAGTCCTAATCCTTAGTGTTAGAAGAAAAGTAATTTAAATGCTTTAAATTTATCAATACAATTTCTTTGAGTTTCACAAGACAATAAGACTTGGTGAAAATAAAACAGTTTAATTTGTATTTACACATGTGTATAAGCATGATACTGTGCAGCTCTTACAACAATGCAGAAAGTATAGCAGAAACTGACTTTTGCTGTTAACAGTGAAGGATATAATAGTATAAGATTTAGTAGTATATGATTTATAGATAAGATCTAAGGCCTGAATATCTGGATTTAAGTCATGACTGAACCAACTCACAGATTATGTGAATTTGTTAATATATATACACTGTCTCTATACCTGCTCATCTTTTTAAAAAGAGTTCTTTTTTGTTAGGGCTATTACCCTTCATTCTGGCACTCTGACTCTAAGGTAAGTCAAAAAAAATTTCACCCAAATCCCATTATTTCATCTGCAAGATGGTTTATCCTCTATATTTTAGTGTTGTGATAAAGATAAATTATTATAAGTAAAAATGCTTTGTATTGTGTAAAATACTATGCTTTTTTTTTTTTTTTTTTCTAGCCAGTAAGAGGAAATTCAGATTAACCAGTTGCAAGGGTGCCCTTACTGCCTTGGGTCAAAGAATGTTAATTGACCAAATTGAGAATTAAACCCATTTTCTGGCTTCTTTAGCACAATTCTCTTGTCAACTGATTTAACCAGCCATAGACCTAAACTGCCAAAAATAGAGCTGCTATGTACTTCGGCAATGAATTGATATGTGAGAAACCACTTCCACAAGAAACAGTTTTAAGGTATTCCCTATTATCTGTCTCTTGAGCTTAAATTTATAGTGATTATTGCCAAAGTCACTTAGTAAACTAGAGCCTCCTAACTTTGCTCAAGTATGTAGTTTTAAATAGTTATCAATGATACATTTTAACAAAACACTAACACATCTATCAAACCAGAAGGCTTGTCAAGGAAAGAGTTAAAAAGACTGACAAAAATTTCAAAGCTGAAAAAAAGATTTTTTTTTATCCTCTGCAAATTCAAAGTTGGATGAACAGAAATTAATACAATTTTCCAATAATTCACTCTAATTATGGAACTCTGTTCTATGGAATTTTACCCTAAAGGAGATATTTTACATCCTATAAATATTGTATAAAAGAAAAAAAATTTCAAAAAATCACCCAAAAATTTAATTGATGATTAAAATAGTATGCTCTTTTAAAAAATGAAAGCAAGCTTTTTCATTAAGATTTTGATGTCATCTGACCATCTAGATTTATTTTAAAAATTTGTATTGAGAAAGACTGTCAACCTTGCTTTCATTTCTTAAAATAATGATTTTGAATGGAAACAATGGATGGTGAAGCAAAAAAGAAGAGCTGTAACATTATCAATCTTAAACAGTATGTGTTAGTTTCCAACACATAAAATATGATGGAGACACATATTCTGTTTACTAAATTATTTCAAGATTATTTGAATGTCTAATCTACTGTTTATTTCTGTTTCTGGCAGTATGGCAGATAGAGCAATCAGAGAAATTAGCTGGAAAGAGCTCTTTGGGAATTACCTAGAAGAAATCAACCAAAACACTGGATAAAAGTTAGAAAAAATATATATATACACACATGATGACAATTGTGTTAGTGAGAAGGTAAAATAAATCTTAGAATGCTATAAATAAAATGAAACTGAGAATCCAGAGAGGGAAAGTAAGCCTAAATAATGTTGGCTCTTGGAACTTCTGCCAAAGGCTACTAGCCTGGCCCTTAGATTTTAATGGGTTTTCCAGAGAGATGATCTAAGACCTCCACTGTGTGGGTGAAGCAAAGACTTCCCAAACAAATCTGTGTCTCCTAAAATTCAATGCCAACAACGGACAAAGTATGAAAAAAGAAACATTCCACTGACAGAGACAAAATAAGAAAATTCTGCCCTAACAATTCCTAATCACAAACTGAGTATCACATAGTATTGGAACTAACATTTATAACATTGTGCTCACCTAAGAATGCACAGGCAAAAATAAAAATAATGACTATCCTAGATTTATAAGGGCATGAGGGATCTATCAGAAACCACTATAAATACTTTCTGGGGGAATGCAGTTAAACTTTCAACAAATTCCCA
This sequence comes from Lagenorhynchus albirostris, assembly GCF_949774975.1. Lineage (NCBI taxonomy): Eukaryota > Metazoa > Chordata > Mammalia > Artiodactyla > Delphinidae > Lagenorhynchus > Lagenorhynchus albirostris. The sequence goes on along the minus strand of NC_083110.1, from coordinate 42,100,553 downwards.
CAGATAAAGTGCAAGTGTCATGGACTCACCATTTAAGATCACAAAAATACATGAAGAAGTAATCCACTGTGAATAAGAGTTATGAGAACCAACAAACTTCAAAATCATACTGCATATATTGGAATTATCAGAACCAGAATACAAAATATATTAGTATATTTTGAGACATAAAATAAGGTATTAAAATATTACATATAAAAGAGTTTTCCAGAAATTTATGTATACACACACACACACATACACACACACACACACACACATACACATATGGTATTTGAAGTCAGAAATTCAATCCAGAATTAAAGAGCAGATTATATTTAGCAAAATATAGAACTGACACACTGAAGAATAGAAAAATCCCACAGAACATAACAAAGAGAGACAAGAAGATAGTAAATATGAATGTGTGGTTGAGACATTATTGACGGAGTAAGACCTACCATATTACAAATTGGAATAGGGTAATAGTGGGAATGAAGAAAGGAAAATATTTAAAAACAGTGGTGACTTTTCCTCCTCCACAATCTCTTCCTCCAACTCTTCCCTTCCTTAGCCATCCCTTCAACTCATGAATGTTCAGACCTAAAACAGATAGGTGGGGCCAACAGAGGTAGTCATCTAAAACTGATTGGAATATAAAGGATATACACATTAGGAGTGTGGGGAGAGTACAACACAGCATTCTGAAACCTGAATGGTGTGAGGAGAGCATCTGAACAGAGATATGGAAACACAGAGGAGTGTTTATTAAATAAACAAATAAATAAATAGAAGCACTGGAGCCAATTTCTCACTCTTAGAGAAGGTAATGACAAATATAGAAAGGAAGAACACTAGAATGGACCCAATGATGTGGAACTGAATTTGGGTATATGTGTGTGCACTCAAGATTTTTGATGACAGACAGATAGATAGATAGATAGGCAGATAGATGCAGAACTAGAGATGGAAATGTGACCAAATATGAATTTTCTAACTCTTGCACTGAGAGAGCTGAAGGCAGCAGTGTCCTAATAGCAATGAACATAACAAATATTCAAATTTTGGCTTCTAAATTCCATCTTCCTTTAAGACATAACAATTTTCCTGGAGAATGACTGATACAGGGTATAGGCATATAAAAGTATACATATAAAAAAAAAGTATACATATACATATTGGGTTGGCCAAAAGGTTCGTTTGTTTTTTTCTGTAAGGTGGTTCTACTAGGACTCAGATGTCTTTAACATCATTTGAAACAATTTTGTTAGATTGTATGTGACAGCTGTCATATCAGCATGAATTTAAACAAAGACATCAAAATTGGTGAATTTTTGTTTAGTCATTTTAATGTTGAAGATGGAAGGAAAAAAACAACAATGTTCGGCATATTATGCTTTATTATTTCAAGAAAGGTAAAAACATAACTGAAATGTAAAATAAGATTTGTGCAGTGTATGGAGAAGGTGCTGTGACTGATCGAACATGTCAAAAGTGGTTTGCAAAGTTTTGTGCTGGAGATTTCGCTGGACAATGATACACAGTCAGGTAGAACAGTTGAAGTTGATAGCGATCAAATCAAGACATTAACTGAGAACAATCAACTTTACACCATGCTGGAGGTAGCCGATATACTCAAAATATCCAAATATCCAAATCAAGAGTTGAAAATCATTTGCACCAGCTTGGTTATGTTCATCTCTTTGATGTTTGGGTTCCACATAAGTTCAGCGACTAAAACCTTCTTGACCGTATTTCCTCAAGCGATCCTCTATTTAAACATAACAAAAACGTTCCATTTTAAAACAAATTGTGATGGGCGATGAAAAGTGGTTACAATGATGTGGAATGGAAGAGATCGTGGGGCAAGTGAAATGAACCACCACCAACCACACCAAAGGCCTGTTTTCATCCAAAGAAGGTGATGTTATGTGTATGGTGGGATTGGAAGGGAGTCCTCTATTATGAGCTCCTTCCGGAAAACCAAATGATTAATTCCAACAAGTACTGCTCCCAATTAGACCAACTGAAAGCAGCACTCGATGAAAAGCATCCAGAATTAGTCAACAGAAAACAAATAATCTTCCATCAGGATAAGGCAAGACCACATGTCTCTTTGATGACCAGGAAAAAACTGTTACAGCTTGGCTGGGAAATTCTGATTCATCCACCTTATTCACCAGACACTGCACCTTTGGATTTCCATTTATTTAGGTCTTTACAAAATTCTCTTAATGGAAAAAATGTCAATTCTCTGGAAGACTGTAAAAGGCACCTGGAACAGTTCTTTGCTCAAAAAGATAAAAAGTTTTGGGAATATGGAATTATGAAGTTGCCTGAAAAATGGCAGAAGGTAGTGGAGCAAAAGGGTGAATACATTGTTCAGTAAAGTTCTTGGCGAAAATGAAAAATGTGCCATTTATTTTTATTTAAAAACCGAAGGCACTTTTTGGCCAACCCAATAGATCCTGGAACAACTTCTACCAGATAGCAAGAAACTGCTCAGAGATGTAAGCATGTAAAAAACACACAGAAGCTGAAGATATTCTAACTGGGCAAATTTGGAGAAATTTGGCCATCAAAATAGTAATTGTAATAATAATAACAATAATAACAAAAGATAATAACATCAAATAAAATAGGAAACATGAATATAAAACAATATAAATAAATAAATCAGAAGTTTCATAAGAAACAAGATATTTACCAAGTTTCAAATTGACTCCAAAGAAAATATTTATTAATTACAAAGGAAAAATGTATGACTTTTCAGTGATAAAATATGACACATAATACCTCATTAGAGTAGTCAAAGTGATCATCACTACTAAAGAGACAAATCTAAAGTGTGCACCACCTAATAAGATGCAATGGGAACACAGCATCAATTCTGTAATATTCCTGCTAGTGCCGTAACCTGTACCACATCATGAAGAATGATATGCACAAATCCAAGTTGAGAGATATTCTTCAAAATAACTGGTCTGTAATATGCAAACATGTCAAGGTCATAAAAGTTAAGGAATTGCTAAAGAATTGTTTGAAATTGGAGGCAACTAAAGAGATGTGAAAATTAAATGCAAACCATAATTCTGAGCTGAATTCTTTGACTAAAAAGGACAATCTTGGAAAAACTGTTACGGAGTTTGCTTATTAGTTAGTAGCAATATATCAAAGTTTAATGTCAAATTTGATGGTTGTATTAAGGTCAAGTAGTAGAATATCCTTTTTTGTACAATATATGTATTGAAATATTTTTGGTGATACTATCAGGTCAACAAACTTAGATGGTACAGAAAAAAAAAGTTGTTCTTTATTTGCTACTATTTTGTTAAGTTTGAGAATATTTAAAAATAAAACTCCTAATTATTTTATTATACAACATTTTTCCTAAACTGTCTTGTAACAACAGTTTCTAAAATTTTCCTATTATAATTATTATTTTTTTAACTTCATTGCTATATACTTGTTCCCTTCAAGTATTGCAAGATGTATACTTATTACTAAAGGTAAAATAAATAAAAATTCATGTAGGGAGTTTTTTCCTAGAGGCTTTAATATCATTGGAGGCCTGTATTGTATAAATCACAGAATTCTTAAATTATTTTGGTGGTAAAATTCATAATTTAAAAAAGAAACTAAACTGCATTTACACAAATTACTTTTTTTTTTTGCGGTACGCGGGACTCTCACTGTTGTGGCCTCTCCCGTTGCGGAGCACAGGCTCTGGACGCACAGGCTCAGCAGCCATGGCTCACGGGCCCATCCGCTCCATGGCATGTGGGATCCTCCCGGACTGGGGCACGAACTCGCATCCCCTGAATCGGCAGGCGGACTCTCAACCACTGCGCCACCAGGGAAGCCCACACAAATTACTTTTAGCTACGAAAAGTAATATTAAATTCAGCACATAGTTTTCATAGACCCTGCATAAACTTTTCTACTGAAAAATATTATTTGATGTATCTGGGGGAGGATGGGTGTTTGTTTCCAGAGGAAGACTGCAAAGTTATGCCTTTTTAAAATTAGTTAAAAGTCTCTGCATTCATAAGAGTTTTACATAGAATCTCAAATACAGTAAGAACTCACTGAGTGGGTTAACTACATACTGGTTGCAAGTTAAGCAACTTAAAAATCATGTTTTAGTCCTCCAAAGTATTATGTGAAGAAATTACAGCACACACTACTGTCCAAATGGTATCCTAGTGACCTGAAATGTTGAACATGGAATTTCTTTAAGGAAGAAGCTTATGCACACGATTTAGGCTCAAATTATTGCTTAATTTTAATTTTACTAATATCTTCTATACTGTAAAGAGTAGTTATATACATACATACAACAATGAAACTATTACAGAAAGTAAATGCCTTTTAATTACTAAAGACGATTAATGTAGAAATATGGACCAACTACTTTTTAGGTGTACAAAAACAATAATTCAGGATTATTTCAAAGAAGTAAAAATATTCAAAACAGCCCACAAAATTCTGAGTTACTCATAGTGGTAAAATTATTAATTATTCCCAGTTAAAAATACACATTGATATGCTTACTTGATACTGATGAATAGTAAGTGATAGTTAATATGAGCCTAAAAAAAAAAAAAAGCACTTTCTAACAATTCAAGTTTCAGGATGTTGAAATGAGATTTCTATTAAGAAAATCAGTGCCATCTCCTGAAGGCAAAGAAGAACAAGTAATCACCCTTCAGAGAAACTGAAAAGAAGATAATTATACGATAGTGCTGACATTTTGTTGTTCAAGGAGGGGAAGGCTGAGTATGGGTTTATTGGTAGATGTATGTTATTCTCATAGATATTGTAGCGTAGTCACACAAAGATATAAGATGCATTTTTAAATAGCCCTTTATTTATGTTTGTTTTTCATGAATTCTTAAATAATGTGTTGGGTTGCCATTAAATCATCTTAAGTTGACTTTTCAAAACATGTATTTTTTTTTAAGTGTCTGACAGTGTCTGAAAGTATTAGTCTGCTAATTATCCCCCAAATCCATTTTACCATTCCACTTTTAATAAAGAATTCCTTGTTTTTAGAAGAGCGACTTGCTGAACAGTGACAAGTCACCCTTCTTAGTTTATTTACTGTATCCAGCTTTGATCTTCCAACTAGGGTTTGTACAGTGACTGTTAGTGGAAGGGTTGTGTGCAACTTCTATATCACATCCTAATGAGTATCAGTTTGCTGTCCACTTTCTCTATTCCTTTCCCACAGACCAGCAGAAGAAACTGTAGGTATGAATTAGCTTCAACAACGTAGACAAGGAACACTTAGCTGATAAAAATTAGCTGATAAAAAGGTAGGATTTTGAGTTTTTTGATTCACTTCATTTTGAGGTCTCTTTATTACAACAGCTCTATCTGCAGCCTAACTCAGTGGCTTTGCATATGTGGGTATGTGAAGACTATTTGAAGAGTATAACAGCATGAATATAAGGGACTTAATTTTTAACACTTTAACTTCCATATGTACTCTTTAAAAGAAATGATTTGCTGGAGAACATGTTTGAGTTATCCACAGCTCTTCTCCAACTTTACAAAAGAAAGGTATATCCACTCAACCAACCCCAATCTTAGTACAGTTCCACGCTGAAGCAGCGGAAACCTCCATGGTATAAAAATGGGCAGCATTTTAAATGATTGAACAAGAATCCATAATCCCACAGGGTTTCCTGTATTCCCGTCAGAACCAAAGTTAAGTAATACAAGTAAATGGAGGAATCCAGATTCAAACTTAGGCACTTAGTTCCAGTGCCTGTTCTCCTAATCACAAGACAAAGACTTCAAAAAGACAAGCCCAAAAGACAAAACCATCATACACAAAGCCCATACACAGTCATCCACAAGGTGTAAAGCCCAATTTGGATTAGGGGAGAAGCGTTGAGTGCCCCTGGAGCCCATGTATAAAAATATCAAAAACTAAAATTTATTGAACATTTACTGTGTACTAGGCACCATGCTAAGCCATTCACAAAGGTGTACAATAACTCTGTGAGAGGTATATTTTATATACTCATTTTACAGAATGAGGCACAAAAAGGTGAGCAAATATTTTAAAGTAGCATAGGAAGTAGGTGGCTAAGTAAACAGCCAAATCAACTCACTCTAAATATAGAACTGGAAGTGTTCATTTGTGTTTATCTAGCCCAAGATATTAATTATAGATAGCATGCCTGATAAATAGATATCAGTAGAGGTGAGCATAAGTTAAGGTTAGGATTCTTTCCAAACTTAATATTCTACAAAAGGCCATACATTTTGTTAAGCAAGGAATCCTTTTTGATTACTTAGGACATCACACCACATCAGTATCATTTAATAATAATGTAAAAAATATTGATGTTTTGTATATTAATAATGATAACTACTTAACTTTTATACCTATGTAATCAATCAAGTAGTCACATTGGATGCCTTGTCTGTTTGAATCCTGGAATTCCATGGAAATCCATGTGGCTATAAATCTTCATGTATAAATATTAGAGTAGACATGTTTTTATTTCTCAATTGTAAATACCTAGGATTGAAACCTCTGTGTTGTATGGGTAAGTATAAGTTTATAAATAACTTAAAATGTTTTCCTAAGTAAGTGTATGTGTAACTAAATAAATAATTTTAAAGAATTTCCGAAGTGGTTTTACCATTTTACATCCCCTCTCCTACCAGCACTGCATGAGTTCCAGTTGGTCTACGTCGTGCCACAACTAGATTATCTCAATACTCTAAATTTTAGCCATTCTAGTGTATATATAGCTGTGTGTCATGTTATTTTTAATGTAAATTTCTCAGAAGATTAATTTTTGAGCACAATTTTTATGTTCTTACTAGGAATTCAGATATTTTATTTTGCCAATTGCCTGTTCAAATATTTTGACCATTTTCTTGGGTCTCGCTTTCCTCTTACTAAGTTGTAAGAGTTTTCATTTATTCTTGATATAAGTCAGTAACATATATTTTTAACATTTTCTTCAGTCTCTGAAGAGCCTTTTTCCCCCCTAATTGTTTCTCTTTAAGAAGAGACATTTTTAATTTTGGTAAAGTGGATTCATTCTTTTTGAAAAAATAGTTTATGCTTCTTCTAACCGAACTACCTTCATCCTTCTTTTTCTAGATTGTTTTTGAAATTAAATGGCCCTTGCATTTCTATACAAATTTTAGAATAAGCTGGACAAGTGTCTGTAAATAACTGTAGATATAAATTGTAATTGTATTAAATCTAAAAGTTAGCTTGAAGTTGATATCTAAACAATATTCAATATAAATATGTATGTGATTCATATATTAATACAATTTAAAAGAAAAAGTGAAAATTAATGCAATTCCAGGAATACGAAATAATTACTAGTACATTTTCATTTTAGAAAGAGACATAAATAATACATAAAAATTGAATACCTAGGATATATACTAATTAAAAATATTATAAAATAAATCATGCTATATATTTCAAAATCATTGCTATATGTTAACACTGTAATTATCCAAATACATCCATGTTAGAAAATATGAACCTATCTCACTCATCTTTGAGCCTACAAACACATTTTTCTATTTTATCAGTACACCAACGTTGATTAAATTTAGAATGTTCAGGATGCTTCCACTTTTTTACTACATTAAACAGCTCTATAATAAAAATCCTTGTACAGAAATCTGATATAGAATTCTACTTATATAACTGTGATAAATTTCCGAAACCACAATATCTAGATTTGTACATTTTAATTTTTCATATGCATGTATTTAAAATGTGAAAATGCTCTTTATAGCTACTGGTCCATGTTAGATTTTTTTTTTGGCGGTACGCGGGCCTCTCACTGTTGTGGCCTCTCCCGTTGCGGAGCACAGGCTCCGGACGCGCAGGCTCATCGGCCATGGCTCACGGGCCCAGCCGCTCCGCGGAATGTGGGATCTTCCCGGACCGGGGCACGAACCCGTGGTCCCCTGAATCGGCAGGCGGACTCTCAACCACTGCGCCACCAAGGAAGCCCAGATTTTTTTTAACAAAGTATAAGAGGGCCAATTTCCATAGATACCTGCAAACTTTATTATAATATTCTTCATCGTTTTATATTACTTTTCAAATTATTTTGATTATGATCTATTGATAAATTTGTGAAGGATTTACCCAAGTGTACTAGAACCTGTTAGATATATGGTGACTATTTAAGAGTTTTTAATGTTTTGGGTGAGGCCAGAAAAGTGTAAATTCTACAAATCAACTTAAAAAAATAATTGTTCATCCCATGACAAATGGATAATTTAATTAAATACGCTTAAATGCTTTCTATGTTTGCCAAGCATTATGTACTTCAGATAAACTGGTGAAGAAGGCAGACAAAACATAATTTTTCATAGGTCTTAACTTTAAGAGTGTTGGGCATGTAATAGACTACCAAATAATTGCAAAAAAGAAAGATATAACATATTTCTTTAGCATAAATAAATATTTACTAAGCACCTACACTCCTTGGGATATATCACTGAACAAAGCAGGAAAAAATTCCATCCTTGTGGACCTATGTACTACATAACAAGTAAGTACCTTTTATTTGTATGTTAGATGCTTTAAAGAGCCATCAAACAACAGACGAGGGTAAGGGGAATTAAAGGGCAGTGACAAGTGCTACACAGAAAATTATAACAGTTATGTGAAAATGATGAGGAATTACTAAGGAAATTATATATAAGCTGAGATTTGAATGACAAAAAAGGAAACATTCATTTAAAGATATAAAGTCAGGTGCATGTATCATTTCGAATTACGGATTTCTCCAGATATATGCCCAGGAGTGGGATTGCTGGATCATATAGTAGCTCTATTTTTAGTTTTCTAAGGAACCTCCATACTGTTCTCATAGTGGCTGTACCAATTTACATTCCCACCAACAGTGTAGGAGGGTTCCCTTTTCTCCACACCTTCTCCAGCATTTATTGTTTGTACACTTTTTGATGACAGCCATTCTGACTGGTGTGAGGTGATATCTCATTGTAGTTTTGATTTGCATTTCTCTAATAATAAGCAAAGTTGAGCATCTTTTCATGTGCCTTTTGTCCATCTGTATGTCTTCTTTGAGAAATGTCTATTTAGATCTTCTGCCCGGTTTTTTGATTGGGTTGTTTGTTTTTTTGATATTGAGCTGTATGAGCTGTTTGTATATTTTGGACATTAATCCCTTGTCGGTCACATCATTTGCAAATATTTTCTCCCATTCTGTAGGTTGTCTTTTCATTTTGTTTATGGCTTCCTTTGCTGTGCCAAAAAAAAAAAATATATATATATATATATATATATATATATATATAACTGAATCGCTGTGTTGTACAGCTGAAACTAACACAATATCGTAAATCGACTATACTTCAATAAAGTAAAAAAAAATAAAAAATAAAGTCAGGGAGAATAAATACTGCAAAGGCTCTACAGAAGAAATAAAATTGGCATATTTGAGGTTAAAAAAAGGTGAATATGCTTGAAGCTTAGAGGCTATAGAAGAATCACAAGAGCAGGTGCCTGAGAAGCAGGTATGGGCCATGAACTCAAGAAAGGTATGTATAGAAGAGCCCATTTTAAAAAATCATTTAATGTATCAAATAAAAATAAATAAATTTCTTTATAGCTTCATATATCTCCATATAATTATATTTATATGTGTATGTGCATGCATGCATGGGTGTGTGTTTCTGGAAACAACCACATAGTGACATGAGTGATAGTACTGAGTTCATGTTGTCATTTGATTCCACTGACTTTAATAGGATTGGCTAAATTTTCTGAGTTGTTCCAAATTAGATGTCAGAAGCATGTCTAGTTGATTTGTTACATTCAAGGGTGACCAGAAGGGATATATATATATATCCCTGTATATATGTAAACATGACAGGAAAGTCATAAAGGGGTATATATATATATAAATATATATATATATATAAATATATATATACACACACATGCCAGGAAAGTCATAACATTGGATGAGAGAAGCAGGCCACAGAGTGTCTGAAAAGAAGGAAATGGGAGAAAGAGAGGATGGCGTATTACTGAAATGCCAAGAGCAATGCCTTGGCAATAAAACAGAACATAACTTCTTTTGTATTTATTTAACCCAAGTTAATTTCTCCTATGCCTCCATTTCACCTAAGAAAAGAAATTAACTTTAATTTGTGATTCCTTTCTACTGCTCACCTAAATTGATAGATTGGGAGAGGAGAAATTATTCTGTCTTCATCATCCTCAGTCTATGCTGTCAACTCTCATGCCCATTAGCTAGTCTTGTTCCTCAACCATCAGTCCACACAAGTTGACAGTGAATTCCCATCCATAATCCTTTTTAGATCGGCATTTTTTCTCCCCCACACCTATATCAGTAATAGCAGTACCACATTCATTCTGCTGTTCCTTTAATCTGCTCTGTCATTTTCTAAGGTCTAGTCTTCCACTTCTTCTTTGTTTTCTTTCCTATTTCCTGAAGGTGAGTCTAGGAAACATACACCCCTCTGCTTTTAAAATTCTTAAAGTACATGGATCTTCTTTCCTAATGTTAACATCTTCTTTCTTAGGGTTTAGCACTTGAGGAAGGTTTAAAGAATGCCCCCACTCCCAAGAAGCCATGAATGCCTAGTCACCAGTTTCCCCTCATATTTTTCCATCCCTGACCACCTTCAACCCCACAAAAATAATTTTCTTTTTTCTAGTCTCAAGAATAAGAAACATTATTCATCTATCCATCTGCTTTCTCTAAAATTATTTTCACTGTTGTGAATCATTATAGTCATTAAGGTTCTAGATTTGAAAAATCAAAATGCAAGAAAATGTGAAAATATTTTTGAGTTATTCTGTTTCATATTCCTCCCATGAGTGAATAAGCACAGCAGAACTGTCAACTGATTTGGTGATGATGATGGGGTGTGTGTGTGTGTGTGTGTGTGTGTATTTATATTGGGGAGGTGTATTAAAGTACAGCATAGATCAAAGGGTCCAAAATACAGAATGCAAGGGAAGTAAATCTGTTAATCTTTCAAAATTGTTATACTGCCACTGATTAATGACATGGTAAATTGAGATACCCAACTAGGACACAAGATTGAATCACTCTGCCTTAAAGGCAAGTTGAATTTGCAAAGCATTTAGATACACACTTATACATGCCATTGAAATATATGGTACACCTGACCCACAAAATGTGTGATGTGTTCATTAGAGAATTCCCTTGAGTCCTTAGAATAAAGAATAAAGACAAGTAGTGGGAAGCTGCCACATAGGACAGGGAGATCACGTCTGTGCTTTGTGACCACCTAGAGGGGTGGGATAGGGAGGGTGGGAGGGAGATGCAAGAGGGAGGAGATACGGGGATATATGTAAATGTATAGCGGATTCACTTTGTTATAAAGCAGAAACTAACACACCATTGTAAAGCAACTATACTCCAATAAAGACGTTAAAAAAAAAACATAGGAAAAAACAAAGAAAAAAGGCAAAAACAAGGAACATAACTAAATTTAAAAACTAAAATTAGGAGTTTATTTATTTTAAAATTTAAAAAACCTACTGTATAGCTCAGGGAACTCGACTCAGTGCTCTAAATGGGTGACCTAAATGGGAAGGAAATCCAAAAAAGAGGGGCTATATGTATACGTATGGCTGATTCACTTTGCTGCACAGTAGAAACTAACACAACATTGAAAAGCAACCACACTCTAAAAAAAAATTAATTATTAAAAAAAAGTGTGTTCCCCTCTGCTTACCACTCATGTAATACATTATAGTAATTTGTAATAGCATCATTAATGATTACAATTTTTTAAACTTCTAAGAGCACAGCAATATAGTAAGAAAGCTTATGGAAGAGGGATTAGCTATTATATCTAGAAATTTGCTTTCACATTTTTACTAGTCTGATTATAGAAAGCTTTCCACAACAATGAATTCAAGTATGGGGAGGATTCACACCTTGTTCTCTAACTAGCTGTCACTGAACAAATCACTGAAAAATCTTTGGATGCTTTCTAGCTATTTACACATCTTCAATATTATAAAAACACTAAAATGAGTAAAAGAGCTAGTTAGACAAATCTAAAAGGAAAGGATAAAAATTTCCTTGTTAAGTATAATTGTTAGGACAAATCTAATTTGAAAGGTTAACAAGCACTTAAAAACTATTGAATCAAGTAAAGAGTGATGCACCTAATATAATTATATGTAGTTAGGGGGCATATTCATTTTTATATATTAAGATCTGTATTTCATTATGCCAAACAAATCTGAATTAAAATGTTGCAGATTGTATTATATAAAATCTGAATTGAGGTCTTTAACTGACTTAAAATTCATATCGATTTTTGTAATTAAACTATCTGTATAAACTATTTGTTCTGAAATATCATTATAAAGGGTCTTCATTTTATGTATTCAATAAATATTATTTGGTTACCTGACACATGTCATTCACAAATGAACAAAGCTCCAACCCTATTCTCAAAAGCTAGTATGATCCACACATGATAATGACAAAAAAGAAGTATAATAGGTTGTAATATAGAGGAATTTAGAGTATGTTAATGGAATACATATGACAGGCACCTAACTCAGTTTGAGGTGGGAAAGGGAGGATTTGGGAAATGTTTCTAAGTGGAGTGGACTCAATGATTAGGTACTTTAGGCAAGGAAAGAGAGGAACAGGGCTCTAAGCAGAGAAAAGTCAGCAGGTGATAAAGCTAAAAGGAAGAGGAATATCCATCACATTTGTGCAACCCTAGGGAGCTGGAATAACCACATCCTAATATGAACAAGAGAGCATAGTAAGGACCAATGCTAAAACACAGACAGATGCCAACGGCTTAAAGGTTTCATATACCAAAATAAGGTGTTTGAACTTTATTTGAAAGTCCCCTGTGGGTTTTTTAAACATGACATGTTCAGAGATGTATATTTAATCTATTTCAGATATTTCAAAAGGATATTTTCTTTTAGAGATATTTAGCAATAAACATGCAATCCAGTACACAAAAGGAGTTAAAATGATAGAACCATGATGGTATTAACAAAAAGATTTATTGCAAGGGATCTCAATTTAATTCCATTTTCTTTCTTCTTTTTTTCATTTTCATCTCAAATCCCTCAGTGAGTAAAATGCCTGCCCTTCCCGTGGGACAGCTGAGCAGAAGAGGGTGTAAAACTTTTGGGGAAATGTAATAACAGAGCCCCTCCCTGATATTTTTAGATTGACACCACCTAACTGGGATTATGTTTATCAAACACATTTTTTATGACCTCAAAGATCAGAAACAGAATCATTATATTTCAAAGTATGGAGCAGTATATTTAATGCCTCGAGGCACTCCAGGGTCATGTTTAACTCAAAACCAAGTTTGAAGTGACCTTTGTAAGAGACAAGCATTATTAATGGTTCTGCACTATTTGGATCCTAACAACCACTTGCACTGAGTTTCCTTTTCCTGAGAGAGGAAATAACTTTCTTCACTGGTTGAAAAATGTATTTGTTTGTGTGTATGCTTATGGCATTTTGGTAATTCAAATATGAGAGTATATTTCTAGGGGCTTCTTCCCTCACCGTGGTGATACAAGAAAGAAAATGGGGAGTGAGGCATCGCTGGAACTCAATTCCAGTAAAACGTCAATTATTTTTCATATTCAAGCCTATCTATTGTCTGATCTGCAAAAAATCTAAGAAATGGATACACAGACTGGACTGAAAATAGGAACTTAATGGGAAACAAACAGAGAATAAAAGTTTGTAAAAGGAGATGTTAGATGTCTATTGAATTTGTCAGAGAGAGCTAATGGGTCAGTGAGATCAGACACATATATTTAAAACAACAGATTAGGAATGAAAGTTTTACTTTGCATTAAAAACAAATAATTAAAATGGTGTTGACAAAGTAAGGAAGGCAAAAACAAATGAGGAACAGGAGAAGGGAAAGCTTCCAGAGAGAGCTTTTAAGGAGCTTTTGGAGCATTAAATCCTTCCAGGATTTTAAAAGTATCTTTACTATCCTGGTCAAAGGTATATCTCAGGAGCCTATGCTTGAAGAGAAAACTAAGCAGAAGGTTCTAGTAGGTAATGAAAAAGCCCAGGGATTAAAATCTTCCCTGTATTAATGTATGAATTGTTTAGTCTAATAAATTGATCAAAGAAAGGTTCAACTTAGGTAAAAGAATCATAAGCAGGATCAGTCAAGTCAATATATAACATATCAAGTTACATGTGGGTCTACTAAAATCTTTTCTGAATTGAGTTAATGAATGATTCAAAAGTAGATCTATTTTCTGAGAAAACAAAGGGCCTATTGAGAAAAGGGCTTGAATTTGATATATCAGGTCTAGCTCCTTTAAAATTTCAATAGTGAACAATTACATCAATATAAGAAGTTTTAAAGGAGTTAATTCTTGACTTTTTCTTTCCTTTTTTTAAAAAAAGTTCTCTCTCTTCTTGTAGTTACTAGTACTGCATACGGTTTTAAAAAGTCAGCAGGATTGTTCAGTTATAGCAGGGAGTTAAGACATTTGTATACTGCTGTGCTATACAGTTGATTTGTAATTAATGCAGACAAATATTTAATGATGGTTGCACAAAAGAGATGAATCAAATAAATCAAACCCCTGAATCCTTTTGGAAGCAAAGCAATGCAAAATTTCAATATGGTATGAAGAAGAAAATGACACAGAAGTTTAGTCATTGAGCTAACAAGAGGCTCCATGACTCCCTATAAGCTGAAACCAGTCATTTTATCTCCTAATGAATTGATGACGTTTTGTATAACATTATTTACTATACATTCATTCATTGGTTCATTCAGTGCATGTTTATGAGTATCTACTATGTGGTAGAGAATGTATCAGTGTACTACCAGTTAGTCTCCTGGGCCTAGAGATTGGTGATAGAAGTCACCCTGTAAGACACAGAGAAACAACTGAGCAATTAAAAGAGTCCGATAAATGTTTTAGAAGGGAAAACACAATATATTCTGAGGTTGCATGGGATGGGGGTGTGGTGGAAAGACTCAGATTTGGAGGGTTGGTCACAAAGAGTTTGGAGAAAATGAAATTTTAACTGAAACCTGAAATGTCAGGAGAACTTAGCAAATAGGAGGCAAGGTATCTGAAGAATAATAATTTTGGGGAGAAGGAACAACTGAGCATCCAGCTGTTACATCAGCAAGAGAGGTTTGTTCTAGGAAATAAAAATCAAATGGACAGCAAAGCCCTAACACTGAATTGAGTGGGTAAGAATAGTGAAGAATGCTGTTGTCCGTTCAGATTTGCAAAACAATCCTCTAACTGCAGTATGGAAATAGATTGTACACTGGCTAAATAAATTGAAACATTTTTTGTAGCAATGCCTGTCAAAGACATCAGTACAATGGTGGCAGTGATATGGAAATTAGTGAACTGATGAACAAAATCAGTTTAAGAAGTAGGTGCTACTAGTCTCATGAGTTAAATGGATGAGATTTAGGGATCATTGCAAGACAAGTTTCATTAGAATAATTGGGGGAAAGAGTAGATTATAATAGGTTAAGTAATGAATGTACAATTGGTAATTAAAATAAAATATATGGCTACCAAAACTTTTGGCTGGAAAGGGAAATGTAATGATTTGGCAATGGGGGGGGGTGGGTTGAAAACCTTGAGCATGGGTCCATGTTTACAGCAGAAAGCCAGTACTGAGAGAAGTTTGAAAGTATGCCAGAAAAGAAAGATTGGAATTGAAGTTCTATTCTTAATGAGGCAAGTGTGGTTGGATTCAGAGCAAAGGTAGAAACATTAGCTTTATACAGAAATATAAATTTTTATAATAAGTAGGAGAAAATAGGTTGCTTTTGAAGGATTTGTGGTAAGAGTTTGAGGGACATTTAACTGTTAAGGCTGACAGTCAAATTGAACAGGAATTTATGAAGGACAAGGGACTTGGGGAACTGGAGATATTTATAACAGAGTAGCTGAGGTTATGGACCATTAAATTCAACCTGGAACAAAAATCAGGGGGAAAAAAAAGAGTGGAATGGTGCACAGAAAACAGAGTGACTAGGGGACTGAGTTCCCTTTTGAGTTTGAAGAATAAAGAAGTCGTGAAAATGAAAATAGGAACATTTTATGGAGTGTTTCTATGGCCCACTTCATCAGTAGGCCAGTCCCACCCTGAGAAAAACAAGGTCAAGGAATTTGCCACAGAAAGAAATGGCTAAAGTGGATTGAAAGAAAAAGTTATAGAGAATTAAAAAGTCAGGGACCCAAAGGCTAAAGTTCTTTTTGAAGGGCTATCTAAATGTTCAAATCATTCCAAAAAAGAAGGGGGGAGGTAAAGAGAATATCTAGATGGCAAAGGGTCTGATGAGAGGGGAAAATTAACAGACAATTCTGTAGATGACAGCAGCAAGAGGTATGATATGTCCAAAAGGCCTTTGCCTCAAAATAGCATGAGGATGACCCAAGGATGAAGGAATATTCACCTGAAATTGGTTTGGTGTAACAAAGAAAACTAGTCCCATCTCTCATTCTGGGATATATATAAGGAATGTGAAATAATCAACTACCTCAAAATCAAATAGCCATTTAATCTAGGACATTAAAAATCTCCCCTCCAAAATAAGACTCTCTTTCTTATTGAAAAACTTTCATGTTAAGTGTGATACTAATTTCATTTCCACATTCACTCTTAATGTTGTTGGTAATGGAGTTCTGTACTAGTTAAAGTACTACCAGAACACAAGCAACCTAACAAAGTCTCGTCTAAATAATTTAGGGTTTTTACCTAGAATTTTGCTACATTCTAAGGGGGTTGCTAATTAACTAAAACTTTAAGCTAGCAAATTTACGAGTATTTGAAAACAAAATATATTTTGGTTAGAAATCTTTCAGTCTGGAACTAATACACACATATACACACACGCACACTTTTCCGGAACAAAACTGCTTCAAGCTAAACTGACTTAATCATGGAGTTAATGCCTGCTTGAATTAATTTATTGTTTCTCATAAAATTTGCTATTGAAAAGACCTATGAAGTTGATTAGCAAAGGATTATTTTCAAATTGACTTTTACATGTTAGAGAACATCTTTAAAATTTTTTCATGATTATAAATTTTAATTTCCAATTTTAATGTCTCAAATCTCACAGATTAATTTTAAATTCCAACCAAATCTTTAGTAAAACAAGGAAACATGCTGGTTATAAAGCACAATTAAGGAAGCTCTGCCATAAAATTCTGATATAAGGTTCTGATTAAAGGACTGTTAGCCATAAGATTATATACTTAGGCTTGTAACTAAAACAGATTAAGATGATACGGTTTCCTCCTGCTCTGGAGAACAGTAGTAGACTGGATTTATGTTGTGCTATTTTTTTTGTTGTTGTTGTTATAGGCTTTGTCAAAGGAATTAGGTTTTAGAATTTTATGGCTTCATATGTTCCTTGAAAGATAATACTAAGCTGTATAGATTTGACCTTTACCAAGTTCTGTAATTCCTCTGCATGGTCATTCTGATTCTTCCCTTTATGTGCTCAGAAGTCAATGACAAGAGAGAAGCAGACTCAGAAAAATATAACTGATAATTGGCCGAAGGTAGGCAATCCAGGCCTGTCTTTCTCAGGGTATTCTATGTTTTCTGACTCTGATTCATCATCCTAGAATCCTAAATAAGCATCAGAATGAAGACAAAATGTCATAAATCAAGTAATGGAAAAATAATATTTTCCTTCAGTGGTTTGATTATCCCACTTCACATATAAGACAGGTTGTCACTGAGATGTTATTGATTTACCACTTTATGAACAGGAGCAATTCCCTCCCAGTTCCTGCACATCTTTGAAATCACCAACAATATTTTTTTTAATAAACAGGAAGATTTTTTAACCTCTGACAAAATATTATTGAATGCTTCTTATATACCAGTTCTAAAAGTACAAAGAATTAAAAGATACAGTCTCTGCGGTTATAATCTATTCAATATTATGTATCTGGCAAGGATGTGGTCTGGATATGTTTTGGTATGAATGAAATTACTACTGTCTATTTAGCTTTAGGATCCTGATAAAGATATACAAACTGCACACTGCTCAAATGTTTTGAGAACAGGATCTCACTTGTCAAACATAGCTACTTGCTTAGTTTCCTTAAGTCTGCACCACTTTTCTGATATTTTGTCTCAGTGATGCATCACTAACTGAGAACTACTCTCCCTTTATCCATGTTCTACAGCTGTAAGGTGAAGATAATTCAGACCACTCACTTGCCTTCCTCATAAATATTAGTGAGAGTAGGACTTACATTGCACTGTTTACTTGACTGTTAGGCAGAGAAAGGACAAATATTATATGATGTCACTTGTATGTGAAACCTAAAAATAACTAATACAAATCACCTTATTTACAAAACAGAAACAGGCTCACAGACATAGAAAACAAACTTACCAAAGGAGAAAGGGGAAGGGGAGGGATAAATTAGGAGATTAATAGATACACACCACTGTATGTAAAATAGATAAACAACAAGGATTTACTGTATAGCACATGGAACTATATTCAATATCTTGTAATACCTATAATGGAAAAGTATTTGAAGCTGTACACCTGAAACTAACACAATATTGTAATTCAGCTATAGTTTAATGAAAAAATAGTTTACTCAAGAAAATCAATCTAAAAAATTAAAAATAAATTACTTCACTGTTAAAGATCTAGTCATTTGACACACTGTATGTCATTCATAGCACCTGATGACTGTCTAAAAGATGTGACACTGAGAGGAAAAGTTATATATTTTGTAGAACTCTCTTCTTTGAATATGTATTGAGGTGGCCAAATAAGTGGTTGAACACTGCACATAAATGTCTACAGACATTTTAGGGAGTCTGGAATGTTGAATTTAAGTCAATTTGATGTTTTTCTGATAGGTTGAACTGTTTATCATTATAAAATATTGTTCTTTATCTTCACTCACAATTTTTGTTTTAAATTCTAAGGTTTTTTTGTAGAAAATATATACGAGATAACATTTCCATTTTAACTGTTTTTACAGTTCCGCCGAATTAGTTACAACCACAATGTTACACAGTCATGACTGCTTTAGATTTCCAAAACTTTTTCAACAATCCAAACAGGAACTTGGTAGCCATTAAGTAGTAATGCCCCATTCTCCTCTTGCCCCAGCTCCTGATAAACTTTACTCAATTTCTAATTTGACTATTCTAGATATTTCATATAAGTTGAATTGTACAATATTTGTCCTTTTGTGTCTGACTTTACAATGGTTTTTATGTTTCATTCCTGTTGTAGCATGTGTTAAGGCTTGATTCCTGTTTATGGCTGAATAATAATTCATTGTATATGTGTAACATTTTGTTTATCCATTCATCTATTGATGAACACTTTGATTGCTTCCATCTTATGGTTATTGTGAACAATAATGCAATGAACACTGGCATACAAATGTCTCTTTGTGTCTTTGTTTTCAATGATTTCAGGTGTATACCTAGGAGTAGACTTCTGGGTCATACAGTAGTTCTATGTTTAGCTTTGAAGGAATCCCCAAACTGTTTTCCACAATGGCTACACAATTTAACATTTCCACCAGCAATCTATGAAGGTTCCAATATCTTCACATTTTTGCTTGCACTTGTTATTTTTTGATTTTTTGTTTGTTTTTTAATATAGCCATTCTAGTAGGTGTGAAGTGGTGTCTCAGTGGTTTTGATTTCCATTTCTCTAATGACTAATGATGCTGAATAGTTTTTATGTGCTTATTGGCCATTTATAGTCTTCTTTGGAGAAATATCTGCTAAAGTTCTTTGCCCATTTTATAAATGGAGTTGTTTGTTCACCTTCTTGAAAATGTTCTTTAACGTGCAGAAGTTCCAAATTTTGATGAAGTCTGATATATCTATGTTTTTTTTGTTACGTGTGTTTTAGGTGTCGTAGTTAAGAATCCACTGCCAAATTCAAGGTCATGAAGGTTTACTCCTATGTTCTAAAAGTTTTACATTGCCAAGCTCCTTCCCAGGAGAACTACACTCAGCATCTCAAGCCTCCATAGCTTTGAACTGTGTCTTTGAGCACTGTACTTTATCTTGATTTATTTTGGGCATCTGTTAGCAAGATGTGTCCTAAGGCAATTGCTTCTCTGCTTTATGCCATTTTGGCTTAGGAAAGGTTTTGTAGGAACACGCTACTTTCAGATAGCAGAAGAAGCCTGTGCTATAGCTCAGTCAATATATGGTCTCTTGCTCAACGGTCAGTATATGAAAGTCTGCCTGAAGTTTTTGATTCATTTGCATGTGTATCAAAAAAGTCATCAGCATTTTACCTTTTCATATCAAGGTTCACAAACACCTACAGCCCACTCTTTTCCAGACATTTCCAGCCCACTCTTTTCCATTCCGTATATCAAATTCTGTTACTTGCCACAACATGATTCTGTGAAACTAATTGTGTCATTTATGAATGTATTTAGATGTCAAAAAAACAGAACACCCAAAGAAAGAGTGGTTGATCATTTAAGTATTTATTTATTTATTTGCTTGTTTTTTTATTGTTGTTGTTGTTATGACCTAACAAGTCAAGAGTTGGCTGTGGAGGGTTTACAGTGACTCCATTTTTATATCAAGGACCCTGGATGCTGCTTTCTCTCTTTATCCATCATTCTCAGCCTGTGGCTTTTTGACCCCTCCATCATGTTTTTAAGTTATCTACAGGATCAACTTCATAGGCGTGAGACCTGTGTAGTAACACAAGGCCTACTCTCAGAAGGGATTCTGATCTTGGTTTAATACCCCTTGAAATTGTTAACAATTTTTCTTTGAACGTGCATCTTGTAAGTGAAGTCTTATGGGAAGATAAAACATGTGCATGAGCAAAGGAGATATATGGGGTGGCAATGTAGGCACACATCAGCTCAGGATGGCAGGCAACAAGAGCTATGGACAACTTGGGTGTGAAGCAGTTCAACTGGCCACCTGCTGGTCACAATGTACAGTAAATGTCAGAAGAACTAGTAAAATGCCATTGTATAAATTTTAAATTAAATTTAGACTTTCAAGAAAGGATGGTTTGAAGAGTTAAGTATTTTTGAATTTTTACAAAACTTATTAGCTCTAGAAATATTAAAATTTATACTTAAAATAATTTATAAAACTGTATCTCAAAGTTTCATATCCTATAAAGTACAATTAACAGCAGCAGTAGCAATGACAGCAGCAGAAAGATCCTTCTCAAAATTAAAAATTATTTCTTGCATTTGCCAAAAGAAACTGGTGTCACTTTCAACTTCATTATTTAAAAATGAAGATGCTAGAAGTATTTTGATGACATACTGGATAGATCTGGAGAAAAATGAGCCAGAAAAATCTTAGGATCAATCAAATATCACATTAATTATTATTTATTATGTTATAAAAATTTATGGATGAAAATATGTTATGCCATTTATAATATTTTCCTGCCATTATATTGTTATTCATGTATTACTATTATCCCTTTTAAGTCTTAAAATAAT
This sequence comes from Lagenorhynchus albirostris, assembly GCF_949774975.1. Lineage (NCBI taxonomy): Eukaryota > Metazoa > Chordata > Mammalia > Artiodactyla > Delphinidae > Lagenorhynchus > Lagenorhynchus albirostris. The sequence goes on along the minus strand of NC_083110.1, from coordinate 42,079,045 downwards.
GAAATATTTTAAAGAAAATGTTTTATAATTATCCACATATTTAACCCCTGCTTTTTGAATGGGGGCCCAGCATTTTCATTTACACTAAGTCCCACAAATTATGTTGCTGGATATCTGCCATAACTTTGAGCATCATATCTATGTTATAGCCAAGAATAATGGGAAAAAATAAAAAGTAAAAAGAAAAGTGAAGGGAGTATATGAACAGATTGGTCTTTCTTAAAAATACTATTTTTCCTCAGAAACCTCACCCAGTGATTCTTATATCTTATTGGCCATAATTGTATTACATACTCTCATAATTCCAAGGAAATTTTGAAAGCATAGAATTTTTAATCCAACACACTGCCACCCTGAAACAATTCTTTGTAGGGTTGTCTTTGTAAGGGAGAAAGGGTGAATGAATATTGAGCTATCCACAAGGTATTTTTCATTTTGTCAATGTTGAGAACATACCTGTGGTTCTCCAATACCCTCTTTTTCTAAAAAATATTATGCAACGTCTCCTTTATTCTTCTGAAATAAAATTATGAGTTTTATATGCTACACATAAAACACAAAAATAAATCAATGTAATAGCCAAAATCCTAACCATAATCCTAAGAAGAAATAAAGGAGGTAATAAATAATATACACTTAATATGTTTAAAGATCACTATAGTTATGGTTACCCCACACATAGAATCATACTCCAAGCAAAAGTGATGCATGCCAATTCAGAAAGTCAGCTGCACTCCATAGGCAATTAAATATGACATGATATGGCAACACTGTCATCAGCGATCTGATCTTCCAAAATTAGGATTTTTTTTAAAGTCTCTTAGTAGAGATTCCAACAAAATTAACTGTGATATTTCTTTATTTACACTGACATCTTATTCCTAAAATAGTATACATTTAAGCCATGTAACTTAAAAGAGATGGATTCTAGACTCAGATAAATAAACAAATACTTTTGTGACATGAATACCCAAGGAGAATATTGAAATTTGTTCAGTCTTCTGGGCATTTTCTTCCTTGGGTAGGAATACTGGACACTTTGCAACATGGATCACATACCAGGCCCCTATGCTCTAAATATTAATAATGCTTCACAGTCTTTGTTGTACGCATAACATTTCAAGAAATGCCTCTTAGAGAGGTTAAACCTTTCTGCCTTTAAAGTTTTTCTTGTTATATTCTTTGAAGCACGTTTCTTGTTTTTGTTGCTGCAGTGGTAGTTTGTTTTTCTTTAACTTTAATTCAAGTAGTTTTACATGTTCCTGATATGCCTCATAGGGCCCATGCATATACTGCTGTATCCCTGAAGTTCTTAGTTGTAAGTTCTGAAACTGTTTTATGAAGGAATTCATTTATTGACATTGAATGTTGGATAGTCCTCAGAATGACCCAGATATTTGGGAGACAAGTCTCTTAAAAATGACGGGAAAGGGGCTTCTCTGGTGGCGCAGTGGTTGAGAGTCCGCCTGCCGATGCAGGGGACACGGGTTCGTGCCCCGGTCCGGGAAGATCCCACATGCCGCGGAGCGGAGGGGCCTGTGAGCCATGGCCGCTGAGCCTGCGCGTCCGGAGCCTGTGCTCCACAACGGGAAAGGCCACAACAGTGAGAGGCCCGCGAACCGCAAAAACAAAAACCAAAAATACAAACAAAAAAAATGGCGGGAAAAAGACAAGCTATGCTGCAAGTGTCACAGTCAAATCATGTCACAGAATGACTGTGATTAGGCTGCTGCTTCCTCAACTGTGGAACACTAACTGACAAAGTTCACACCATTGACACTTCTGTCCCTGGCATTTGATGCACCTGCTTAGCCCCACTGCCAGAGCTGCCCCTTATCCATAGCAAGTGGCTATAGATGGAATGTTCTTCTGATAAGGAAAAGAACCATAGAGGCTGGAACAAGTTCCAGTCCCCTACCTGTCATAACTATCTATGCTATTATGAGGAAGCTATTTAATTTTTCTGGGTCTACCTCTTCATATTTTTTTAATTAATTTATTTTATTTATTTTATCTTTTGCTGTGTTGGGTCTTCGTTGCTGCACATGGGCTTTCTCTAGCTGTGGCGAGCTTGGGCTAATCTTCACTGCGGTGTGTGGGCTTCTCATTGTGGTGGCTTCTCCTGTTGCAGAGCACAGGCTCTAGGCAGGCGAGTTTCAGTAGTTGTGGTGCATGGGCTCAGTAGTTGTGGCTCACGGGCTCTAGAGCGCAGGCTCAGTAGTTGTGGTGCACGGGCTTAGCTGTTCCACGGCATGTGGAATTTTCCTGCACCAGGGCTTGAAACCATGTCCCCTGCATTTACCTCTTCATATTTTTAAAGTCAAAATTACTTCTGCTACCAAGAAAAACTACAAAAGTAAGACAAGATATTAAGTGTGTACAAATGCACATCTGTTTGAAGGCATAGGAACATGAAAACCCAGGTTGGATAGAACTACTAGGCCAACATAATAGAAGATGGAAAATCAGAGAAGTGAATTCAGCATTAGAGTTGTTTTCCTCCTGAAAACGTTTCACTATTTTCAGAGGTAGAGCAAAACTACTGACAACTTCACATGGTAAGACAGGTAAATGTGGAATAATAATATTATTCTCATGGTTAGACAGGCCAAATTTAAGGTACTGACAAATTTCTTGCATTTTGAATTGGGATTTAATGGTAAACTGAAAATAATTCATCATTTGGCCTCCTAGAAAAATTCAAGCTCTCAAATTAAATTTCCATGATCCTAGATTACTGATGCCTCAGTTAACTTCAAGAAACAGATGTAAATCCCTTTAAAGGAAGATAACTATACACTAGAATTTAAAATAGACTACCTAGTACATGCCAGTACCCACATACAAACATCCCACAATAAAACAGACAGGATATGAAAAGATAAAAAAAAAACATTAATGACAAACTGGGAAAGACGGAGTCATGAGGATTCCAGTTACTGAAACCCTTATAAACTCTACACATTTTAAAATGAATACATATTTCATGACTAAGAATATAGATATATATGAAAAGTTCAGTGGAGGAAAATTCAAGATCTGATGGGAAAACTACAGATAAATATCTTAGCGAGAAAGCCCATGGCTACTCCATGAATGCCTGTGCTTGAAATAGCTCTTTCTGGAGAGAAGATGTAAGCTGACAACCTAAGCAAATATGAAAAATATACTAAGGGATGTTATTGTTTCAAAGGGCATATTTTCTGCAAACAACTACTAGAATATATATGTATTAAATCCAGGCAAGGATTTGTTAGGCAAGAACTCTCTATTGACCCACTCATTGAAATTGGCAAAGGGATTCTCTGGCTGATCAGTGATGTGCTAGACTGACATATTTTTTCCTGACTGAAGGCATGGGTCTATGCCTGAAGATGAATCTCCTCTTTGCCCTTGGAAGCCATCCATGGTGCCCAGTAGAATATTTCCCTAGGATGGAGGCCTTGAGGCAACTTCATCTGTGAACAAAAGAAGCCCATTTCCTGATATGGAATATGAGGCAGTGATGACATGAAACATGGCATAACTTATGTTAATTCAAAATTCCAAGTGTTTGCTCAAATACTCATCATTATATCACAATCAGGATGATGCTCACCTCAAACCGAATCATGAAAATAATTCTCAGCTATGAAATTCTAATGATCCTTTGCCCTTTCCTTCATCACTTAATACTGCTTGGCATTATTTTTACAAGACACTTGTGCGTTCACCTTAAATATGGTACTGGACTTCTAGCATTTGAAGTATATCCATGGAAATTTACCTTGTAGTTTAACTTTTGAGTTTTGCACTTATGCATGCACACACAAACACACACATACACATTTATCATACGTAAAGATCACTTTAAGCTGACATTTTCTGTAGAATTATATTCTTATTTTACTTTATGTAAATAGTACATTATTGGGTATTACCTCACACAGGTCAGAATGGCCATTATCAAAAAATCTAGAAACAGTAAATGCTGGAAAGGGTGTGGTGAAAAGGGAAGCCTCCTGCACTGTTGATGGGAATATAAATTGATACAATCACTACAGAGAACAGTATGGAGGTTCCTTAAAAAACTAAATATAGAACTACCATATGACCCAGCAATCCCACTACTGGGCATATACCCTGAGAAAACCATAATTCAAAAAGAGACATGTACCACAATGTTCATTGCAGCACTATTTACAATAGCCAGGACATGGAAGCAACCTAAATGTCCATCAACAGATGAATGGATAAAGAAGATGTGGCCCATGTATACAATGGAATATTACTCAGCCATAAAAAGAAATGAAATTGAGTTATTTGTAGTGAGGTGGATGGACATAGAGTTTGTCATACAGTGAAGTAAGTCAGAAAGAGAAAAACAAATACCATATGGTAACACATATATGGAATCTAAAAAAAAAAAGAAAAAAAAAGGTACTGGTGAACATAGTTGCAGGGTAGGAATAAAAAGGTAGACACAGAGAATGGACTGGAGGATATGGGGTGGGAGGGCGAAGCTGGAACAAAGTGAGAGTACCATCGACACATATACGCTACTGAATGTAAGCTGTAGATTGCTTTGGGTAGTATAGTCATTTTCACAATGTTGATTCTTCCAATCCAAGAGCATGGTATATTTCTCCATCTTTTTATGTCATCTTTTATTTCTTTCATCAGTGTTTTATAATTTTCTGAGTATAAGGCTTTCACCTCCTTAGGCAGGTTTATTCCTAGGTATTTTATTCTTTTTGTTGCAATGGTAAATAGGAGTGTTTCCTTAATTTCTTCTTCTGATTTTTTGTTGTTAGTGTATAGGAATGCCAGAGATTTCTGTGCATTAATTGTGTATCCTGCAACCTTACCAAATTCATTGATTAGTTCTAGTAATTTTCTGGTGGCATCTTTAGGATTTTCTATGCATAGTATCATGTCATCGGCAAACAGTGACAGTTTTACTTCTTCTTTTCCCATTTTTATTCCTTTTATTTCTTTTTCTTCTTTGATTGCTGTGGCTAGGACTTCCAAAACTATGTTGAATAAGAGTGGCAAGAGTAGACATCCTTCTCTTGCGCCTGAGCTTAGTGGAAATGCTTTCAGTTTTTCACCATTGAGTGTGATGCTTGCTGTGAGTTTGTCATATATGGCCTTTATTATGTTGAGGTAGGTTTCCTCTATGCCCAGTTTCTGGAGAGTTTTTATCATAAATAGGTGTCAAATTTTGTCAAAAGATTTTTCTGTATCTATTGAGATGATCATATGGTTTTTATTCCTTAATTTGTTAACGTGGTGTATCCATTGATTGATTTGCATATATTGAAGAATGCTTGCATCCCTGGAATAAATCTCATTTGATCATGGTACATGATCCTTTTAATGTGCTGTTGGATTCTGTTTGCTAGTATTTTGTTCAGGATTTTTGCATCGATGTTCATCAGTGATATTGGTCTATAATTTTCTTTTTTTGTGATATCCTTCTGGTTTTGTATCAGGGTGATGGTGGCTTCATAGAATGAATTTGGGAGTGTTTCTCCCTCTGCAATTTTTTTGGAAGAGTTTGAGAAGGATTGGTGTTACCTCTTCTCTAAATGTTTGATAGAATTTGCCTGTGAAGTAATCTGGTCCTGGACTTTCGTTTGTTGGAAGATTTTTAATTACGGTTTCAATTTCATTACTTGTGATAGGTCTCTTTATATTTTCTAAGTCCTCCTGTTTCAGTCTTGAAAATTGTACCTTTCCAAGAATTTGTCCATTTCTTCGTGGTTGTCCAATTTATTGGCATATAGTTGTCTGTAGTAGTCTCTTATAAACCTTTGTATTTCTACAGCATTGTTGTGATTTCTCCTTTTTCCTTTCTAATTTTATTGATTTGCATTCTCCTTTTTTTTTCTTGATGAGTTTGGCTAAGGGTTTACTGATTTTGTTTATCTTTTGTTTATGAAAGAACCAGCTTTTAGTTTTATTGATCTTTGCTATTGTTTTCTTTGTTTCTATTTCATTTATTTCTGCTCTGATCTTTATGATTTCTTTCTGTCTACTGACTTTTGGTTTTCTTTGTTTTTCTTTCTCTAGTTGTTTTAAGTATAGGGTTAGATTGTTTATTTGAGGTTTTTCTTGTTTCTTGAGGTAAGATTGTATTACTATAAAACTCACTCTTAGAACTGCTTTTGCTGCTTCCCGTAGGTTTTGGATCGTTGTGATTTCATTGTCATTCATTTCTATGTATTTTTTAAATTTCCTCTTTGATTTCTTCAGTGATCACTTGGTTATTTAGTAGCACACTGTTTACCCTCCATATATTTGTGTTTTTTACAGTTTTTTTTTTCCTGTAATTGATTTCCAATCTCATAGTGTTGGTCAGAAAAGATGCTTGATACGATTTCAAATTTCTTAAATTTTCCAAGGCTTGATTTGTGACCCAGGATGTGATCTATCCTGGAGAATGTTCCATGTGCACTTGAGAAGAAAGTGTATTCTGCCACTTTTGGGTGGAATGTTCTATAAATATCAATTAGATCTGGTCTATTGTGCCATTTAAAGCTTGTGTTTCTTTATTTATTTTCTGTTTGGATGATCTGTCCATTGGTGTAAGTGGGGTGTTAAAGTCCCCTATTATTATTGTGTTACTGTTGATTTCTCCTTTCATGGTTGTTAGAGTCTGTCTTATGTATTCAGGTGCTCATATGTTGGGTGCATAAACATTCATAATTGTTGTATCTTCTTCTTGGGTTGATCCTTGATCATGATGTAGTGTCCCTCTTTATCTCTTGTAACAGTCTTTATTTTAAAGTGTATTTTATCTGATATGAGTATTGCTACTCCAGCCTTCTTTTTATTTCCATTTGCATGGAATATCTTTTTCATCCCTTCACTTTCAGTCTGTATGTGTCCCTAGGTATGAAGTGGGTCTCTTGTAGATAGCATACATATGGGTCTTGTTTTTGTAACCATTCAGCCAGTTTGTGTCTTTTGGTTGGGCACTTAATCAATTTACATTCAAGGCTATTATTGTTATGTATGTACCATTTTCTTAATTGTTTTGGGTTTGTTTTTGTGGGCCTTTTTCTTCTCTTGTGTTTCCCACTTAGAGAAGTTTCTTTAGCATTTGTTGTAAAGCTGATTTGGTGGTGCTGAATTCTCTTCACTTTTGCTTGTCTGAAAAGCTTTTGACTTCTCCATCGACTCTGAATGAGATCCTTGCTGGGTAGAGTAATCTTGGTTGTAGGTTTTTCTCTTTCATCACTTTGAGTATATCCTGCTACTCCCTTCTGGCCTGCAGAGTTTCCACTGAAAAATCAGCTGATAACCTTATGGGGACTCCTTTGTATGTTACTTTTTTGTTTTTCCCTTGCTACTTTTAATATTTTTTCTTTGAATTTAATTTTTGTTAGTTTGATTAATATGTATTTTGGTGTGTTTTTCCCAGGGTTTACCCTGTATGGGACTCTCTGTGCTTCCTGGACTTGGGTGACTATTTCCTTTCCCATGTTAGGGAAGTTTTCAACTATAATCTCTTCAAATATTTTCTCAGACCCTTTCTTTTTCTCTTCTTCATCTGGGACCCTTATAATTCGAATGTTGGTGTGTTTAGTGTTGTCCCAGAGGTCTCTGAGATTGTCTTCAATTTTTTTCATTCTTTTCTCTTTATTCTGCTCCTTGGCAATTATTTCCACCATTTTGTCTTCCAGCTCACTTAATCGGTCTTCTGCCTCAGTTATTCTGTTATTGATTCCTTCTAGTGTATTTTTCACTTCAGTTATTTGTTGTTCATCTCTGTTTGTTTGTTCTTTAGTTCTTCTAGATCTTTGTTAAACATTTCTTGTATTTTCTCAATCCATGCCTCCATTCTATTTCCAAGATTCTGGATCATCTTTACTATCATTACTCTGAATTCTTTTTCAGATCGATTGCCTATTTCCTCCTCATTTATTTGGTCTTGTAGGTTTTTACCTTGCTCCTTTATCTGTGACATATTTTTTTTGCATCTCATTTTTTTTTTTTTTTTTTTTTATGAGTGGGATTGTGTTCCTGTCTTACTGGTTATTTGGCCTGAGGCTTCCAAAACTGGAGTTTGTAGGCTATTGGGTAGATCTGGGTCTTGGTGTTGAGATGAGGAACTCCATGTGACCTCACTCTGATCAATATTCCCTAGGGTCTGAGGTTCTCTATTAGTCCGGTGGTTCGGATTTGGAGCTCCCATTTCAGGATCTCGGCCCGACCATGGGCTTGTGAACCAAGATCCCGCAAGCTGCCAGTTCACTTTGGGGTACCTCCCGTCTCCTTAGGCGTCAGAGTCCCCCAATAGCAGCCGGGAGGTGCCCTAGTTGTGAGGAGATGCTAACTTTACGTCTTTCCACCCTGCCATCTTGACTCCGCCTCCAAGAATACTGTTTTAATATTTCTGTTGTCGAAAGGACCTTGTAAGTTAAGAATGCAGATTTTTGACTTGATATACAATAGCTCAATTTACATCTTCACTCTTTTTTTCAAATAGCAAAATAATTATGTTGATGATAAAATATCTTCATTTACATACACAGAATCAGTCAGTCATTGCCAAAAGTTAGAATAAAAAACCTCAAATACTGAAGTAAGGGACATAAAATGCAGATGTTCTTTTAATCACCTAACGCCAAGTATTTACAAGAAATTTTAATTGCAAACCTATTTTGTAAAATTTCTGTTCCCTTTGCTTCAATTTATGGCCAAGTAATCATTAAATGCTTTGCTAAATTTCCCCAGAAATTTAGCAAGAACACATGTTCTTATTCTATTTCCTAGTTTGAAGGAAATTTACACCAACCAATACGTGCTGAGACATAGGCTACCCACATTACCGCAGCTCTATGACCAAACTGTCAAATAATCTGTGCGCTAACCATTAAGTCACAGAAGAGAATGAAAATCCTACATTTTTACTCAATAAGGCAAAGTAAGGTTAAAATAAGTATTCCAAATCTCTAATGTGTAGGCATTAAAATAGTTGTTCTTAGGTATGTGCTTTATACAAATATTTCTATTAGCACATCTCAGACAAAATCTTTGACAACAGAAGAATACTGTAGGCATTCAATCACTGAGACACATAAGGGGATGTGAGTCCTAGAGCTTTATTCAATAAGGTAACAAAAAGATGTACCATAAAACCATCCTAAGTATTTAATATGTGGTGTTAGAAAATAATCCTTGGGTGTGTTTTCAGTTAGTATTACTGTTAACATTTCCCAATCAGCAATATAACCACCCAAAAAACATGCAAAATGTTAATGTTTAACTTACTTCTCTATCAAACTTAATATTATATTCTGCTTAAAAATATGTTCAAATCTAACAATCAATGATTACATTCAATCTACCTCACTGGATATATACTTGTGTCATTGGAGAGTTTAGTTGGAAGAACAGATAAAAGTCTATGGATGTAATACCTAAGGGCAAATACATTTCAATATATTTTATATTGAAAAATATGCTTAAAATCTGTTTTTCTTAATCTTTTATTAAGATAGTTTTTTGAGAAAAGCTTGTCTAAATATAAGCAAATCTAAGAATTAATTTGGTCTAATAAAGGTAATTATTTGAATATCATTTTATGTTAATGTTTTCCAGTTATCTGTACCAAGTAACTAAATAACATCTATTGTGACTGCTCTGTCTAAACAAAACAATGTATTTACCACGACTTCATGTATTTAATGATGATCCTGCTGTTATACATTTTCCAGAGAAAAAGTAAATGTGATTAGGCCTGTAAATGACCTGCAGGTTTTTGAATACTATATTCGTTGACTAGGGACAAAATACTTTCTGTATTTCATCAGTGTCATGGTTAGATCAGAAAAACTGAAACCTCAGAGGCAGTCAAGCAAGGAGAAATTTAATACAATGTAAGAGGTGTTTACAATTTTATAGATACTAAAGTGATCCAATGATTTGATGCCTCCTGAAATCCACATCTTTGTTTCATCCCCTCCACTTGCCTGTGGGCAAAACCTATGACCTGCTTCTCATCAACACAGCATGGCAAAGATGATGAAAGTCATACCCATCATTATGTTACATTATATAACACTCCATTCTGGCAGCCTGAAAGAACCTCCCTGTGGGATTAGTAATAAGAGGCCATGTTGAAGAAGCCTACATACAAGGAACTTCAGATGGCCTCTAAGAACTATGAGGGTACTTGAGGACCTGAGAATGGCCTCCAATTAAGAGAACAAAGAGCCATAAAAAGTTGAGGCCATAAGTCATAAAGTCTCAAGGAAATAAATAATGTCATCAATCTCATCACCCTGGAATTCTTCCCCATTGAACTCTTCCCCAGTTGGGCCTCCATGTGAGAATGCAGCCTGGCCAATGCACTGATTGAGCAGAGGACATGGCTAAGTGGTGCACAGACCCCTGACCTCCAAAATCTATGAGATAATACATGTTGTCTGAAGCTGCTAAATGTACGGTAATTTGTTAAATAGCAATAGAAAACTAATATACTCTTGGAAGGACTGAAGGAACAAGTTCAAAAAAAAAATCTGTTAGCTCTTTCTGATTTGCCTTGGAGGTCTTCCTAGATAGAAACTACCAAAGATCTGAAGTGCCTGCAGCCCCAAGAGGAATTATTTTTACCAAACAACTGATATCAAAGCAAAATCTTGAGGGACTTCCCTGGTGGCACAGTGGTTAAGAATCTGCCTGCCAATGCAGGGGTCATGCGCTCGAGCCCTGGCCCAGGAAGATCCACATGCCACAGAGCAACTAAGCCTGTGTGCCACAACTACCGAGCCTGCTCTCTAGAGCCCATGAGCCACAACTACTGAGCCCATGTGCCACAGCTACTGAAGCCCATGCACCTAGAGCCCTGTGCTCTGCAACAAGAAAAGCCACCACAATGAGAAGCCTGGGCACCACAATGAAGAGGAGCCCCCGCTCGCCACAACTAGAGAAAGCCCACGTGCAGCAATGAAGACCTAATGCAGACAAAAATTTAAAAAGATTTAAAAAAGCAAAATCTTGCATCAACAATGTTCCACCAACTATCCACTGGGCTGTGGGAGGGAAAAAATAGCTTCTGCTTTTCTTATGCCTTAAAAATATCTGAAGAATACCTCACATTAGCTGAATGGAAACCAGAATACTGCTGGCAAGGCACTCAGTGAAATACAGTTCCGTCAAATTTGTAATATATATTTGGCATGTAGCAACAAATGTAAGATGGCAGCATAGTGATTAAAAGTAGCTCTGTCTGTGAATCTACTAAATCCTAGGTATAAAATTTTATGAAATTCACTTAACCTCTCTAATCTCAAATTGTGTTTTCTATAAAATATGAAAACTTTTATCTACCACATTGGGCTATAGAGAGGATTAAATATCTATGTAGCACATATAAATACCTCTAAAAATGTTGCAATTATTTTTATGATTATTACTATTATTTCTGCTCTCATTATTATTATTTACCATTAAATTTCTCTACATGTACACATCTTCCTTTTTCTGAAAAGAAAATGTTGTGTTCCTCCTGTTTTAAAACTAGATCTTTCCAGTATGCTCTCATATCCTATTGATCAGTTCCTCTTCTTCTTCTGCCCCTTGGTTAACATTCTCTGCATGATCTTGCCACCCTTTCTAAATTCTATTTTCTTTCTCTACACTGTCAAAAGATTTAAGGTTGGTTTCTCAATATTCATTTATTTTTTAAAGTACCTCCCTATAATCTAGCTTCAGTGACTACTATTCTATTAAAATTCTGCTCTTCAAGTCACAAATTAACTTTTTCTTGACTATTTTAATCTTCTTTAATTATTCCTCTTTCTTCCTGACCTCTTTTTTAAAAAGATTAAGTCAATGGAATATTTGTTGCTCCTAATAATTTTTGAGAGAAATATTAATGGGAAACCAACTACTTTCCAGATATAGAGATGAAAATATTGCTAGTCCTTAGAGACTAGTGAGATAATGACTTGCCTCAATTTTAGTATAGAGTAATATAAACAAATCTAGTTAAGGAATAAAAAAAATTAACTGGAATATGTAGGAGAAGCTTCTCCTTGACTTAAGGCTTGAAACATACAGAGAAAAGGTAAGAGAGGAGGTTGTGAGACAGCAGTGATGCATATTTTACTCTCTCTCTTACTTTTTCCTTCCATAGAATTGTGACTTTTTCAATTTCTCTCATTCTCCCTCTCCAACTTAATCTCAGGATTTATCAACTCTATTGATGAGAGCCAATTCTAAATTATATCTGGATCACAAATCTAAAATGCACCCTTCACTCTTACTGGATCTTTTTTACCTTTGTGCTGAAGAGATTAGTGAAGGAAAAATGAAATACGGAAAGATTGATTGCTTGCTTGAATTACAGTTTTTGTTGACATATATGCTCTGTGAGAATCATTTTACCATGGGTCTTTAAAATTGTTTTTGTTTCACCTGAGTTAATAAATACACTAATTGTAGGTAACATATCTTGTCTTTTTCTTTTGCCTATCTCTACCCTTTCCCAGACAACATTGAGCACAATATACACATATGTTATGTGCTCAAGAGATACTTATTGAAATGAATTCCAAACTATTGGTGTGAGCTTTCTATAACATAACAAAGTAATATGTTTAAAGGTATTAGAAATTTATGATTCATATTAAGCTGTCTCTAAACACATAGGCAAATGGATGTATATTGCAAGAGTCTTTACAAGTTAAATACTACTTCACCAATAATTGGGTATATCAGAATAAGATGATTTCTGTGTATTTTTAGTTTTAGGGAAAATTGCTTTTTATCCTCTATTCACTTTGTAAAAAGTATTTTAATTTCCATAGTCAGTAGGAAGTCAATCTACAGCAATTCTTAACATCCTTCAGAAAAATAGACAATGTCATTTTTTTTTAAATGTCATGGTTTGAGAGTTCCCAGTTTTTCTGGATTATTACAAGAAAAAAATAAGTTAAATATAGGAAATTTAAAGAATTAATAGAAGATTCTCTAGAACACATTTTCATTCTTTACTCACTATTTCTTTTTTTTTAGTTATATATTTTCTAGTGTTTTTCCAATTTTAGTACAAATGTACTAAATTTTGTAAAAATAACTCCAGAAGACATATATTTTGTGTATGTCTTTATGACAAGTCATCTATTGCAGCAGGGAGAATAGTCTGTAGACTTGCCATCAAGATTCATTACAATCGTTATTGCTTCACATAAAGAGGGATTTAGCCTAAAAAGTAAAGCATAAGGACTTTGGGAGCTTCTGCCTAAAATGATATGAGAGTCTGAATTGTGCGAATGCAGATAAAGGAGTCTTGACAGGACTCTCTTTAGATTGAATGTACCAGTCACTGGTATTCTCTGGAAAATAAATGACTGCATTTTAATTACCGACTCAAAATAATGCCATTTGGGATAAGTTACCAAGTTTATAGCTGAATGTACAACTTAAATTTAATTTATAGATGAACATGAGGCAAAGTAAAGAAAAAAATTTGCCAGTGAACTTAGAAATTATATGGTTAATTTAAATGTAGTCATAGCATAAATCAATATGAGGAATAATTAAATGCAGTAGAAATCAAATATTCTTTCACTGTTTTAATCTATCCCATTTAAAGACACCCTGCAAATGTGGTACATTTTTACTATTTTTAAAAATGCTGTACAGTAGAAACTAACACAGCATTGTAAAACAACTATACCCCAATTTAAAAAAAAAGAACTGAAACTAAAAAAAAAATTAAATGTAGGGATATTTATCCGTTGTTGGGAGATAGTTATACAGCTGTGGGTCATTCCTTGATGACTGAATTCCCCTTATACTGTCCAGTGACCATGTCATCAGAATTACATGGTTTGTACAATCATTGTTCAGATTACTTGGCCCTACTTCAGTCATAGTCAATATTTGGCATAGGAATTTAAAATCTTTCCAAGCTTCTCTGGTTATTTTAATATACACTGACATTTGAGAACCATGACTCAGAAGGATAGAAATTCCTATATTCAAATGCTTTTTATCATCATCAAACGTATTTGTAAACTAGAAAGATTCACATCATAAAGGAAATTTCAAAGAGGAAGAAAATAATCTTCACAAAATTCATACTCATGTGATTTTTAGTGTAAAAATGTATTATGATAAAAGGAGATAGGAGACCTTACCAAAGAGCAATATCCTAAACCCTGGGGATATAGGGATAAAGACAAAACAAAATAAAAACAAAAAAGATGTCTGCTCTCAAAGCAGCATCCACATTTCTTCCCACTACAATCTAGTAGGAGGAAGCAGAAAATAATACCATAGTAAGTAAACTATTTATGATGTAGGAAACAATGTATGACATCATTCATTTTTGAAGGCTATATTATGAGTTTCCATTGCACATATTATTCTCAGAAATTTAACGATATTGTACTCTGGTCTTCACCCTTTCCTGTGGTTGTTTTCAGCTGATACCTGAACTTCTATTTATAAATTACCTGTGTTTATATGCCTGCCTCCATGGTGGAGGCTGGGCAAGGTGCTCCTCTAGCCCTTCCTTCTTACCTCAGATGCCTGAACAGAACAAGGCCAACCAGTAGTAGCTTCTCAGGACCTGCCAAATCTGTGAGGGCTCAGAAGGGTGGTTATGCTTTCAACACACTGTAAAGGGTCAGGTGGCCCAGGCTGGGCGAGTCGAGTTTGGGCGTACACAGGCTTGGGCTTAAATTCATTTATTGATGCATTGGACACAATAAAACCACAACTGTTATCAAAAAGTCCCCCCCTTCCCCACCCCCTTTTTCTTGTTCTCCCATTGGAAATAGCTTTAAAAAGAAAAAAGATTAAAAAAAAAAACAAACCCTGAAAGTCTGTGTAATGTCCTTAGTCTCTTCTTGGTAGGCTCTGAATTCCAATTTTTCATTTCCCAACACCATGAGAATCAATGTTTTGGTCTCTTAACAATGATTTTCTGCTGAATTTCTCTGATTCTGACTCCATGCATACACAGCATATGTGTTGACAAATGCTTTCTTAGATTCCTATCAGTATGTAATAAATTACCACACTAGGGGGCTGTGACAACACTCTTGTACTATCTCACAATTTGCTTGTGTCAGGATTCTAAGAATGCTTATAGTTGGTTCCTCTGCTCACAGTCACACAAGAATGCAAGTTGTTGGCCAGATCATGTTCTCATCTAGAGGCTTGACTGAGGAAGAATTCACTTCCAAGTTCGTTCAGGTTGTTGGAATAATTCATTTCTTTGTGTCTGTATGACTGAGGCATTTTGCTGGCTGTCAAAAAGAGACTGCCCTCATCCTAAAGGATGCTCAACATTCCTAGAGTCTTTGGTAGTTTTTTCCACGTGGGCTTCCACTACTTGGCTACTGCCTTCTTCAAGACAACAAGAGTTTCCCACTTCAAATAGAAACTTAATTAAGTTATAGAGGCATCCACCTGATTAAGTGAGATGCGCCCAGAACAATCCGCTTTGTATGACCTAAAAATCAACTAATTCGAAACTTTGCAAAATTCTTTCACCTTTTTACCTCCCCCCAATCTAGTGAGATTTTTGCAAGTCCTAATTGATGCTTTCTCTTCAAGTTGTGCCCCTTTAAGTGAGTTGACAAATATCCCATGAGGAAAATAATCTCCCTTCTTCGCCCTCTCAAATCTTGCTGCCTTTGTTGTTCTCTGTACCTTCAACGTTCTCTTTCTTATTTTGTTAGTATGATTATTTGCGTTTTTTTTTTTTTATTTTTGCTGTGTTGGGTCTTCGTTTCTGTGCCAGGGCTTTCTCTAGTTGTGGCAAGTGGGGGCCACTCTTCATCGCGGTGCGCGGGCCTCTCACTGTCATGGCCTCTCTTGTTGCGGAGCACAAGCTCCAGACGCGCAGGCTCAGTAGTTGTGGCTCATGGGCCTAGTTGCTCCGCGGCATGTGGCATCCTCCCAGACCAGGGCTCGAACCCGTGTACCCTGCATTGGCAGGCAGACTCTCAACCACTGCGTCACCAGGGAAGCCCTGTTTGTGTTTTTTAATCCACTTTTTATAGTTGTTTCCAGGGAAAATATTCCTTCTGATACCAGCTGCTTCATCAGAGCTCGAAGCAGAGTTTGATGGTACACAATTATTTTAATCTTTTGCAAAACGCAAACCTTTCTTCTTTGAAATTGGATGTCTTTGGTTTTATATAATAAATTACATAAGATACAACCTGGGGCAATTGGGTTAGACATGAAAAGCAAACGCACACAAGCTGAAATAAACAAGTGGGACTCATCAAGCCAAGAAGCTAGTACAATAAAGGAAAAAAATCAATAAACTGAAAGCTATGTATGGAAAACAGTATGGTGTTTCCTCAAAAAATTAAAAATTGAACTACCATATGAATCAGCAATCCCTCTCCTGGGTATATATATTTATAGGAAGTGAAATTAATACCTTGAAGAAATATCTGCACACCCATGTTCACTGTACCACTGTTCACACCAGACAAGATATGGAAGCAACATAAATGTCCCTCAATAAATGAATGGATAAAGAAAATGTGATATATGTGTGTGTGTGTGTGTGTATACACAAGCATATACATATATATATATACATATATACATAATAGAACATTATTCTGCCATAAAAAAAGAAGGATATCCTGCTATTTGTGACAACATGGATGGAGTTGGAGGGCACTGTGCTAAGTTAAATAAGCCAGGTGGTGAAAGACAAATGCTGTGTGGTATCATTTATATGTAGAATCTAAAAGGAAAAAAAAAGCTAATTTCATAGAAACAGAGAATAGAATGATGACTGCCAGGAGCTGGGGTTGGGGGGGGGGCACTTAAATGGGATGATGTACGTCAAAGGTACAAATTTTCAGCTGTAAGAAGATTAAGTCCTAAGGATCAAATGTACAGCACGGTGACTATATTTAATATGGTATTGTATATATTTGAAAGTTGCTGAGAATAGATCTTAAACATTCTCATCACATTAAAAAAAAGAGTTAGCTATGTGATGAATGTGTTAATTATCCTGATCTTGGTAATCATTCCACAATGTATATGCATATCAAATCATCATGTTGTACACTTTAAATACAGGAAATTGTATTTGTCAATTATTTCTCAATAAAATTTAAACAAAACAAACAAACAAAAATAAAGTTGAACAGCCTTCCAAATTGTTTAGGGAAAAGGATATTCCTTAGAGAAAAAAGATATCTGTCAAAATGTGGTTTAAATGATATAAATAGGAAACTGTCTTTTGATCTGGCTTCCTAACATGAGTAGTAGACAAAGGCTTGACTTATGCTGTCTTCACTTTGATATCATCTCCAGTAGTTAAGTCAATGACACCAAGATATATGTTTATTAATAATTGTAAAAGGTATTTTAAAAATAGATATCTAAATATACATAATGTTCCATGCAACGTCAGTTGAAAGAATAACCCACCACCAATATCAAAGACACTCATCACTTTCTGTTTTTGTGTAATCCCTCCTTCAGCTTTCTCATAACAATATGTTGATCATCTAATCAAATTTTCATATAATTCTATTAGATTAACTCAATAAACTAAGAAATAGGAAGGGTCTTAAAATTGTTTTTTGAATTTTACAGAAGTCTGCAAATCAGCATTCAGTATTTTGTTTTTTCCTGCTAGTTTTCCTTCAATGGCAGCAATAAAAATGCTTTAAAGATCCCAATTACCCATTGCTGTCACAGGTTGCCAAGATTCCAAGGTAAAGAACTTTTCAAATACAGTCAGGTGTAGTAGAAGTTATTATCAGAAAATAAATCTTTCAAATGAAGAACAGCATTCTTTGCATGTTATATAACCTCCTGTTCTTTTTCTTACTAGACTGAAATATCAGGAATTTAAACCTAGTTTTAAAGATCTTTATCCAAAGAGCTTCTGTTAACATCTTTGGTAACCTTAAATGTTAGCAATTATAACTACTGGATCAATATTTTTCACATTTTCTTGCTTAAATATCTACTGCAAGAACTTTAGTTCTAGTATTTAGAAAAAAGCTAAACCCACCACTCAATGTCAATGTTATTAGGGGTGATTCATTAGCACACTCAGACAAAGATCTAGTCAAGTTTTGAGTACATAATATCTGCACAGAAATTGACAAACTAATGACTTCTGAAAGGGGGGAGAGGACAGTATATTAAGGCAGGTGTGAAAACAAAAGAAAATGATGACATCTGAAAAATTCAGAACTACTATATAGGAGCAGTCCATTTTATGTAGACTATCTAGGTGGAAATGAGAGTGGGTAAGTTAAATAACTTGTCTTTAAAGTAGTTTTGCTAGAGCAAACACACAATTTTTCTCCCATAGAGTATATTGTGCCTTGAGGAAGGAAAAGGAAGGATTGATATCACATGAATATATTCATATAGGAAGCAAAATATTCATACAGGAATAGCTCTGGGTCCTGAGCATAAAGAGCTTCTCCCTCCCTGTAATTATTCCTTATTTTGAACATGAATTTTATGGAGAATATGTATATGTGTGTATATATACATATATATGAACAGAAGGAAACTTCTGTTCTATGTTTAGCATTAACATCTATTCTTCCAATTTGATGTTTGTTACATATATTCTCCATTAATTGAAACTATTCCAATAAGTAAATATTATGGGATGCTTGCACAACAGGTTACTGAAAAGAAATAGTTTCCATCTAATACTATAAATATCATCATGAGTTTTTGGAACAGATTTCATTGAAAGCAATAATTTGTTCCATAAATGCCTGGAAGAGCCTATATAAAGCACTTTTCTGTTGTAACTCAAAATCGACAGTAAAATATTTGGTATCTCTTTAGAAACCTAAATAAAATAGAATTTTTAATGAGTGCTTAGCAGAGATGCTTGCACATATTTAGTGTCTAATAGATATTTAGAGTATATTAATTGATACATATTATTCTCCATCAAACTAATTTTGACATTTCTCTACTTTTTTGTTACCAGTTTGTCATCATTTTTGGTTAGGGTGATAATTTTTTTCTATCCTGATTTTCATATACTGTTGATTTAAGAAAAGTGATTCATAATTGATCTTTTTAATATCCTTTCCCTGTTAAGTCTACAGGTAAATTATTCACAGGAGAAGCTAAAAATAATATCTAAACTCCTTAACAATGAAGAATTCTTGAGAATTATGGAATGATACCTTGTGTTCATGTATGTGTATGTGTGTATATACACAACCATAATAATATATATACTGTACATATATATATACACACATATACATATATGTTCAAATATGTATACATTATATGGATATATCATATAGGTATATAATATAGTAAATTTAGTATTTTCCCACCATCAATTTCTTTCCACTCTATGAATTCAAGCTACCACCTCACTGAAAGGTAAATTCTATGCTCCCAATTACATGAATCTGAGCTGACTTGTGATTGCTTTGTTCAATTTAGTACACTATAAGTGATGTTGCATGATTTCTGTCACTAGATCATAAGATACTAGCCATAATGTAAAAAGTAGATCTACCCTGAGATCTCCAGCTGTGAGGAAGCCCAAGCTAGCCAAGTGAAAAAGCTAGTTGAAATCATTAACTCCTATGACCAAGAGAGATAATAATGTCACCTATGTGGTGACTTTGAGGATTATTTGCCATGCAGCAAAAGATACTAAAACAGTATTCAACACCAAAATCACAATTCCACTGTAAAAAAACTAAAATGATTTGTAGTGGTTTTGGGATTAGGCAATCAGTAACATCTGGAAGTGATCTGATGACATGGCTGGTAAGAGATTTAAAGAGAATGGAAGAAAATGTTCACAGAGGCTGGAAAAAGAAATGTTCACAGATCATTATTTTGTAATGGCAGAAATTTGTATAAACTGTCATCCTTTCATAGAATAAGTATCTAATAAGCATGGATATTTCTGGGGGGGATTTTCAGGCAGAAAACAGAAAGTAGCTACTTGCTTCTTCAAGCTGTCTATGTTAAAATCTAAGACAAGAAATGAACAACAACAAGAACAAAAGAAGTGTTTGGTTTACAAGAAAACTTTAAAGGAAATAATTAAAGGGCCTACGATTCACTTAGTTCAAGCATAAGGCTATTTCTTATCACCTGTTTCTCTCAGGGGAAAAAAAAAGTCTCAAACTGTGAAATGGAATGAAGACAAAGAACCTCAGTTGCCAGTAGTATAAAAGTGACCTATGGGGCTTCCCTGGTGGCGCAGTGGTTGAGAGTCCGCCTGCTGATGCAGGGGACGTGGGTTCATGCCGGGGTCCGGGAAGATCCCACATGCCGCGGAGCGGCTGGGCCCGTGAGCCTATGGCCGCTGAGCCTGCGCGTCCGGAGCCTGTGCTCCGCAACGGGAGAGGCCACAACAGTGAGAGGCCCGCGTACCGCAAAAAAAAAAAAAAAAAAAAAAAAAAAAAAAGTGACCTATGAATGAAATATGGACCATCAACAGAGGTCTCATATCCATTAAAATAATATGGTGCAGATGCATGTCTACAAATTGATAATTTAAATGAAATGGACAAATTTCTGGAAAGACACATGTTATCAACCTAACACAAAATAAATAGAAAACATGAATATTCCTATATTTATTAAAGTAATTAAAGTTGAAGTTAAAAGCCTTCCTGCAAAGAAGTTTCCATGTTCAGATGGTTTCAGTGGTGAATTTCACCAAATAATTTTTAAAAATTATTATTTAAAAAAGTTATTATTAAAGAAATAATAATAATAACTGAAAGCTTAGAAAACTATTTCACAAAAAAGGAAGGCTATTTTCCACATTATTTTATGAGGTCAGTGTTTCCTATATAACAAGGTTAACCAAAGATTTACATTAGAAGAAAGTTACACACCAATATTTCACATAAACATAAACCTAAAAATCTCTCACTAAAAAAAAGAGAAGTAAATATGTGAGGTGATGGATGTGAGTTAACTTAATAACTTGATGGTGGGAATCCTTTCATAATGTATATGTATATCAAATCATCCCATTATACAGTTTAAATATATTACAATTTTATTTGTCCAATATACTTCAATAAGGCTAAAAATGGCTCAAATATTTTAGTTTCAAAATAAAAATGCATTCTATTCAAATATAAAAAAAATCATTTAAAATGTTTTATCAAAATATATCCAGTAATATATGAAGAGTATTATATACCATGCACAAGTATCCGGTAATATATGAAACATACACCACAAACAAGTAGTATTTATTTAGAGAATTAAAGATAAAAAACAATAACACTACAACTAAATATAATAATGAAATACTACATTCATTCTCCCTAGGCTCAAAAACACAGTAAGAAGGGCCACCCTCTCCATTCTGTTAAACATTGTGCTGGGATCCTAAAAAGTGCAATAAGATAAGAAAAGTGAATCAAAGGCCTACACATTGGAAAAATAAATAAAACTACCTTTATGAAAAATGACATAATTCTATATTTCGAAAAGTCTAAGAAAGCTACAAAAATGCAGACAGAACTCATATATGAGGTAAAGAATATCCAGGATATGTCATATTATTATAATTTTACATAATAATATATAATTATGTATATTTTAAGATAGTACTATAGATAATTATATAATATAAATATAATCAAATACTATATATTTTCAAGGAAAACTATGACATTGAATTTTAAATGTTAAAGTATTGTGTAAATGCCACTTAAAGTAACTTCAAAACATAAAATTCTCAGGGATATGTTTAGCAAAATGCCGCAAAATCTATACATTGAAAACTACAAGACACTACTGAAACTAAAGAAATCCCATAAAAACATATTAATAAAAACTTTTGTAAGTGCAAAAAATAAATTTATAAAGTCAAGGATCTCCACCTTTCCATGTACAATAAAAAAAATTGAGAGATGTACAATATTCTTGAATTAAAAGTTTCAATATTGTTCAGATTTAATTCTCTCCAAATTGATCTGTAAATTTAGTACAATCCTAATTAAAAACTCTGCCAAGAAATTTTTTAAAAAGAATAATGGAATGTGAACATTTTTATTTCTTTCTTTTAATACTTAACAAAAAGTTATTGTACTAAATAAAGGCAGTGAAGTATTTGACAAAAGGATAAATCAATGAAACAAAATACAGAGTTTGTAATTACTTGTGCATATATATGATTCATTGATCAATATAGATTTTAACCTAATTTGAATGGGAAAAAGACAGTCTTTTCCAATATGGTATTAGAAAAATTATATATCCAAATTAGGGGAGAAAGAAAAGTTTTACCTTGACTTCTCACCAGAGAAAAAGTAAGGAAAACTGTATTATATCTAAATGCAAAAGCTGAGTTTGTAAAATTTAAGATAGGAACATAGGACAGAATCTTCTCTACCTGGGCATAGAAAAAGATTACTCGGAAAGGACACAAAAAGCAAGAACATAAAATTTTTAAGAAAATAATAAATTACCATCACAAACTGAGGATCTCATGCACTGTTGGGGTCTGTTGGAATACTTGCTCTGGGGGAATCCATTTTCCCATAAGAAGTCTGAGTAGCCTGAAATCTCTGTGCAGTGAGGAACCCCAACTTTGCCACATAGAGAGAACATGTGAAGTCAGAAATGCCCAACCAGCATCCATTTTTTCCTGCCATCCCACACAAGTGCCAGTCCTGTGAATGAAAAAGCTCTTAAAGGACCACAACTTTGGCTACCACCTGAGTGTAATCATTTTAGGGACACCAAATTAGAACCAACCAGATATTCAACCCCTAGAACCTTGAGAGATGTCATTAAATTGTTTCTTTATCAAGTCACTAAGATTTGGAGTGTATTATTATAATAGGAACAGGATTGTAAACAACTGACTTGGTTTCATATGCAGGTGGCACAGGCAAGCTAGTATATCATACTCTATCTGGGGCCTAAAAAAAAATGCCCACAGTAACAAAGACAATAAAAATATTAATCCTCTACCTGCTCATGATAATTTGTACTTCAAAATTTTGAATTAAACTTTTTCCAGGGATAAATACTGTAAATACTCTCAGGGGAAAATTATTTGTTAATTCACAAGTGTGTTAGAAAAAATGGAAACACTGCACATTCTCTATTAATGACATGGGGAAGTTAAATTCAGAGAAAACAAAAGGACCAGACAGTGGAGGTCAATTTCATTTCCAACTTTTGACCTTAGCCAAATCTGACACAATACATTAATTGATATGAAAGGCTTATTTTAATCCAAGTTGACTTCCATCTGGGTCTTGTAAACAATTATACATATTTGATACCTAATATCTATACCCAGAATACAGTAAAATAATCCAGAAAAATAACATCACTTTTCCTTTTTTTTAATGCTGAACTCATTTACTTTTTAATTGGTTTTTCTAATGAAGTATTTGTTTTTGACTTTCTGGAATAAAGAAAATATATTTTAAATTCATGCTTAAAAAATAATTCAAGTTTGATTTATCTTAGAGTGAAATTTAAGTATAGACTGTGACTTTCTTGTTAATTGTCCTTAATGTCTGGAACCAAAAATTTCTCTTTCTGTATAATGCCTCAGAAAGATAACTCTGATATTCTAATAATATATGGATTGTCAAAAAGCACTAGTCTAGAAATTATGGAACCAGTATCTTAGATCTGTTCTCTGCTAATTAGAATATCAATTTTGGTTAAAGTTTCAAAAGACAGTGACTAGTTGGCACGCTTTTCTTTACCTTCTGCCAATAGAACAGAAATGATACAGATCATGATTAACCATTAGGCCAAAGTAGAGAGACCACTGAGCCCAGCCCCTAGCAAATTTATGATATCCATATAGCACAAGTAAGGAATAAACATTTGTTCTAAAAAAGCACTAAGAGATAAAGTCACAGCATAAAAATAACTGACTGTGGAAGTAAAGTGTTGCCGTCTCTTTCCCTCTCTCTCTGTCTCACACACACACACACACACACACACACACACACACACACACACACACACACACACACAAACACCCCACCCACCATAAACCCTTCACTTAGGAGTCATATAGCAGTTGATAAGGACATTGTTCTCAAAGTCTGAAAGAGTGACATTTGTGCTATGCAAAGGTGACCTATCTGGTAAAGCTGCCATTCTAATAACTCAGAAGACAGACCATTTACTTATGAACTTTTATCATATGAGAAGAAAATACGATGTGAAATAGTTTTAACAATAACAGTAGTTAAATACATAGTAGTGTCAGTTGATTGCTGTTGACTGTGTTTGGCAAATTAGTATTAGAAAGAGCTAAGCGCAGAAATAAAATGTCTGGCTTTGCAAGTAAAAATGAAAGGGAATAAAGAGAGTCTACAAATTCAGGGACATATAAGACTGAAAGAGACAACTGCTTCTCAACCTCAAAAGATTAAAGAAAATAAACAGAACTGCTTTGACCAACAAGGTTTAATCCAAAGTCAGCCTTGAAGACAGGATGAAATCAAGGATATGTCCATCACACCACTGATTAAACCCCTGAATGACCTGAAGTGGTAACATAAATTCTTTCAACTGTAAGATGACTCCAAAAAATAGACTAAAAGTTGTGGCATTCCCACGAAACTTGTAGGCTCTGTGATGAAAGAGCAAAGATATACAGCAAATCTTAGGAGGATGTCTATAAGAACAAAACCTGAAAATATTGAAATTGATATAAGTGATTGGATTCAAATATATAAGATATCCATTCAATTTTAGGCTAACTACTAAACAACCTATATTCTGGACTTTAATAAAAATAACTTTTGCCACTTTGAGACTTAACATGATTTTTCAGCCTGCAACCCTCTACAGACAAAATCCCTCAATGCCATTTTCAAATATGGCTAAGGAGGGTCACGGAAAATATTAAAATTTCCTATGGACAGTACAAAAGGCCACATAGGACAAGGTACTAGGAATCCTTTCCCAGTAAAAGATTTCTAATCACTAGTAGGGGGGGATCCTTTCAAAGTTTTCTTAGTGAAATATCTGAGTTCCTACAAACCAGCGACTAATGTATACCCCACATGTTTTCCCATTTTTCAAAGGAGAATGCAATTCTATTCATCCTGTCTCTGTTCTACCATGTATATTCAGCATACGAGGACAAATATCTTTTTTTTTTTTAAGTTAATACATCTACAGATGGAGAGAAGCAACTCAATGGGCTGAAACAGAGACAAAGATTATAATTTGGTATAGCAAATAATATTAGCTTTATAACAAAGGGAACAAAACCATTTCTGCAAATTTGAGTTTATATCTTATCTTAGCAAAGCTTACACAGAGCCAGCAATTTATAAAACCTTTTTGTGGGCAATCGGTGGAATAATGCATTAGACTTTGAACAGTAATTTGTTTAGACTAAGATTGCATTGTTCCATTCTAACTTTAAGTGCTTTAATGTATACCAAACTCACTTATAATTAGGCTTCTTAACAATGCTCTATCTTGTTTTTTGAAATTTTGATGCACTGAAGCCTCTTTTTGCTTAGAAATGTCCCCAAATATAAAGCATTTTCCTTTCTCCAAAAACATTTTCTAAGTTATGTTTAACTTTGTATCTCAGTCATCAACAAAGAAAAGTGTTAGTATAAAATCACCCTGAAAGTTTTGAAGTTGAAAGAATTGTGAATGCCAGACTCTACATTTCTATATACTTCAGAGATACGTAGACATGGCAAGGCTATTTTGACCAATTTGCCATCTATTTGGAATTTTCAAACATATTTAAGTGTGAGCTTTTGACACACGTTGAAGTTTATGCCTTGCTTGAATTCTATTTTCAGATACAGAAAATCCCTGGCTTGTTAGCAGTCTCTGTTTTCCTGATTCTTACACCCCATAACCAAGATCTCTTTGTATTATCTAAAATTCACAGCAAATGTCCATTACAAAAACTATCCCTCCTTAAAAGTCACAATAAGAATATATAGACTTTGATTTTAAGGGTTCCAAAGCAGGCAGGATAACCTTGAAACATGAAGGCTAATTACATTAAAAGAGTGGATCAGATATTCTCTCTTGTTGGGTTCTTTCTTATTCAGGAAAAGTAGGTTTAACTCAACATGACGGATTTTAGAAAATCACACATTAGAAAGGAGTACAGCAGTCAAATTATCATAGTTATTCCCCAGAAATTACTAAAGTGAATGTACACATAAGATAAAGAGAGAAGCCAATGATTTCCACTTATTTTAAACGAATTCCCAAGGATGACATTAATAAAAGAAAGAAGACGGAGTGGGCTTCTGGCAGATCGTTACTGTGAATTTATATATAAAATTCAAGACCCACTGTACTTATTCACTTTTGATAAATCAGGTAGTTATTGAGTTAAAATGTGCTTAAGCTCATGTTTGGAAAATAAATAAGAAGGCCAATAGAATTTCTCCAGGTTTTTATGAAATATTTATGTCAAACTTGAAGATTCAGATGAAAGCCAAAATATGAAGCCTAACTGCTATTCGTAAGGTGAAAGAAACTATTGTTCACTAGCCATAAAAAATAATATTAACATATGTATCACTCTTTTAACTTTGCTAGTGAAAATTCTTCAAATTCTCAAGGCTAGAAATTATTTCTATTAGCAAGTAGAGAAAGAGTCATAATCCATGATATATAGAGAGCTCATATAAAGCAATGATCAAAAAAATCAGCAACCCAATAAAAATATGGTTGTAAGGAGGAGCTTCAAGATGGCAGAAGAGTAAGACATGGAGATCACCTTCCTCCCCACAAATACAACACAAATACATCTACATGTGGAATATCTCCTATGGATCACCTACTGAACGCTGGCAGAAGACCTCAGACCTCCCAAAAGGCAAGAAACTCCCCACGTACCTGGGTAGGGCAAAAGAAAGAAGAAAAAACAGAGACAAAAGAATAAGGATGGGACCTGCACCAGTGGGAGGGAGCTGTGAAGGAGGAAAGGTTTCCACACACTAGGAAGGGCCTTTGTGGGTGGAGACTGCAGGTGGCGGAGCGGGGAGCTCCGGAGCCACAGATGAGAGTGCAGCAACAGGGGTGCGGAGGGCAAAGCGGAGAGATTCCCACACAGAGGATGGGTGCCGACCAGCACTCACCAGCCCAAAAGGCTTGTCTGCTCACCCGATGGGACGGGTGGGGGCTGGGGGCGGAGACTCGGCTTCAGAGGTCGGATCCCAGGGATAGGACTGGGGTTGGCTGCGTGAACACAGCCTGAAGGGGGCTAGTGCGCCACAGCTAGACTGGAGGAAGTCCAGGAAAAAGGGACCTGCCGAAGAGGCAAGAGACTTTTTCTTGCCTCTTTGTTTCCTGGTGCGTGAGGAGAGGGGCTTAAGAGCGCTGCTTAAAGGAGCTCCAGAGACGGATGCGAGCTGCGGCTAACAGCGCGGACCCCAGAGACGGGCATGAGAAGCTAAGGCTGCTGCCGCTGCCACCAAGAAGCCTGTGAGAAAGCACAGATTACTATCCACAACTTCCGTCCTGGGCCCCCGTGCAGCCCACCACTGTCAGGGTCCAGTGATCCAGGGACAACTTCCCTGGGAGGACACACAGCGCCTCAGGCTGGTGGAACATCACCCTGGCCTCTCCCGCCGCAGGCTCACCTGGAACTGCCTACCTATCCCTCACCCAGGCCTGAGTGACCCAGAGCCCCCGAATCAGCTGCTCCTTTAACCCCGTCCTGTCTGAGAGAAGAACAAATGCCCTCAGGGGACCTACATGCAGAGGCAGTGCCAAATCCAAAGCTGAACCCCAGGAGCTGTACGAACAAAGAAGAGAAAGGGAAATTTCTCCCAGAAGCCTCAGGAGCAGCGGATTAAATCTCCACAATCAACTTGATTTACCCTGCATCTGTGGAATACCTGAATAAACAATGAATCATCCCAAAATGAGGAGGTAGACTTTGGGAGCAACAATATACATATATTTTTCCCTCTCTCTCTTTTTGTGAGTGTGTATGTGTATGCTTCTTTGTGTGATTTTGTCTGTATAGCTTTGCTTTTACCATTTGTCCTAGGGTTCTGTATGTCCGTTTTTCTGTGTGTGCTTTTTGTATTTTTTAGTACAGTTTTTAGCGCTTGTTATCATTGGTGGATTTGTGTTTTGGTTTGGTTGCTCTCTCTTTCTTTCTTTCTTTTTTATATTACTTTAAAAAAATTTTTAACAATTATTTATTTCTATTTCAATAATTTTACTTTATTTTATGTTATGTTATTTTATTTTATATTCTTTCTTTCTTTCTTTTTCTCCCTTTTATTCTGAGTCATGTGGATGACAGGCTCTTGGTGCTCCAGCCAGGCATCAGGGCTGTGCCTCTGAGGTGGGAGAGCCAAGTTCAGGACATTGGTCCACAAGAGACCTCCCAGCTCCACGTAATATCAAACGGTGAAAATCTCCCAGAGATCTCCATCTCAACACCAAGACCAAGCTCCACTCAATGACCAGCAAGCTACAGTGCTGGACACCCTATGCCAAAAAACTAGCAAGACAGGAACACAACCCCACCCATTAGCAGAGAGGCTGCCTAAAATCATAATAAGGCCACAGACACCCCAAAACACACCACCAGATGTGGATCTGCCAACCAGAAAGACAATATCCAGCCTCATCCACCAGAACAGAGGCACTAGTTCCCTCCACCAGGAAGCCTACACAACTCACTAAACCAAACATAGCCACTGGGGGCAGACAACAAAAATAACGGCGACTACGAACTTGCAGCCTGTCAAAAGGAGACCCCAAACACAGTAAGTTAAGCAAAATGAGAAGACAGAGAAACACACAGCAGATGAAGGAGCAAGGTAAAAACCCACCAGACCTAACAAATGAAGAGGAAATAGGCAGTCTACCTAAAAAAGAATTCAGAAAAATGATAGTAAAGATATTCCAAAATCTTGGAAATAGAATGGAGGAAGTATAAGAAACACTTAACAAGGACCTAGAACAACTAAAGAGCAAAGAAACAGTGATGAACAGCACAATAAAAGAAATTAAAAATCCTCTAGAAGGGAACAATAGCAAAATAATTGAGGCAGAAAAATGGATAAGTGACCTGGACGATAAAATAGTGGAAATAACTACTGCAGCGCAGAATAAAGAAAGAAGAATGAAAAGAACTGAGGACAGTCTCAGACACTTCTGGGACAACATTAAATGCACCAACATACGAATTATAGGGGTCCCAGAAGAAGAAGAGAAAAAGAAACGGACTGCAAAAATATTTCAGAGATTATAGTTGAAAATTTGCCTACTATGGGAAAGGAAATAGTTAATCAAGTCCAGGAAGCACAGAGAGTCCCATACAGGATAAATCCAAGGAGAAACATGCCAAGACACATATTAATCAAACTATCAAAAATTAAATACAAAGAAAATATATTAAAAGCAGCAAGGGAAAAATAACACACAAGGGAATCCCCATAAGGTTAACAGCTGATCTTTCAGCAGAAACTCTGCAAGCCAGAAGGGAATGTCAGGACATACTGAAAGTGATGAAGGAGAAAAACCTACAACCAAGATTACTCTACCCAGCGAGGATATCATTCAGATTTGATGGAGAAATTAAAACCTTTACAGACAAGCAAAAGCTGAGAGAGTTCGGCACCACCAAACCAGCTTTACAACAAATGCTAAAGGAACTTCTCTAGGCAAGAAACACAAGAGAAGGAAAAGACCTACAATAACAAACCCAAAACAATTAAGAAAATGGGAATAGGAACATACATATCGATAATTACCTTAAATGTAAATGGATTAAATGCTCCCACCAAAAGATACAGACTGGCTGAATGGATACAAAAACAAGACCCATATATATGCTGTCTACAAGAGACCCACTTCAGACCTATGGACACATACAGACTGAAAGTGAGGGGATGGAATAAGTTATTCCATGCAAGTGGATATCAAAAGAAAGCTGCAGTAGCAATTCTCGTATCAGACAAAATAGACTTTAAAACAAAGACTATTACAAAAGACACAGAAGAACACTACATAATGATGAAGGGATCAATCCAAGAAGAAGATATAACAATTGTAAATACTTATGCACACAACATGGGAGCACCTTAATACATAAGGCAAATAATAACAGCCATAAAAGTGGGGATCGACATTAACAAGATCATAGAGGGGACTTTAAAATCCCACTTTCACCAAATGGACAGATCATCCAAAATGAAAATAAATAAGGAAACACAAGCTTTAAATGATACAATAAACAAGATGGACTTAATTGATATTTATTGGACATTCCATCCAAAAACAACAGAATACACATTTTTCTCAAGTGCTCATGGAACATTCTCCAGGATAGATCATATCTTGGGTCACAAATCAAGCTTTGGTAAATTTAAGAAAATTGAAATTGTATCAAGTATCTTTTCCGACCACAACGCTATGAGACTAGATATCAACTACAGGAAAAAAATCTGTAAAAAATACAAACACATGGAGGCTAACCAATACACTACTTAATAACCAAGAGATCACTGAATAAATCAAAGAGGAAATCAAAAAATACCTAGAAACGAATGACAATGAAAATACGATGACCCAAAACCTATGGGATGAGGCAAAAGCAGTCTAAGAGGGAAATTTATAGACACACAATCCTACATTAAGAAACAAGAAACATCTCGAATAAACAACCTAACCTTACACCTAAAACAATTAGAAGAACAAAAATTCCCCAAAGTTAGCAGAAGGAAAGAAATCATAAAGATCAGAGCAGAAATAAATCAAAAAGAAATGAAGGAAACGATAGCAAAGATCAATAAAACTAAAAGCTGGTTATTTGAGAAGATAAACGAAATTGATAAACTATTAGCCAGACTCATCAAGAAAAAAAGGAGAAGACTCAAGTCAATAGAATTAGAAATGAAAAAGGAGAAGTAACAACTGACACTGCAGAAATACAAAGCATCCTAAGAGACTACTACAAGTAACTGTATGTCAATAAAATGGACAACCTGGAAGAAATGGACAAATTCTTAGAAATACACAACCTACCAAGACTGAACCAGGAAGAAATAGAAAATATGAACAGAACAATCACAAGCACTGAAATTGAAACTGTGATTAAAAACCTTCCGACAAACAAAAGCCCAGGACCAGATGTCTTCACAAGTGAATTCTATCACACATTTAAAGAAGAGCTAACACCTATCCTTCTCAACTCTTCCAAAATATAGCAGAGGGAGGAACACTCCCAAACTCATTCTACGAGGCCACATTCACCCTGATACCAAAACCAGACAAAGATGTCACAAAGAAAGAAAATTACAGGCTAATATCACAATGAACATAGATGCAAAATCCTCAACAAAATACTAGCAAACAGAATCCAACAGCACTTTAAAAGGATCATACACCATGATCAAGTGGGGTATATTCCAGGAATGCAAGGATTCTTCAATATACGCAAATCATTCAATGTGATACACCATACTAACGAACTGAAGAAGAAAAACCATATGATCATCTCAACAGATGCAGAGAAAGCTTTTGACAAAATTCAACACCCATTTTTGATAAAAACCCTGCAGAAAGTAAGCATAGAGGGAACTTTCCTCAACATAATAAAGGCCATATATGACAAACCCACAGCCAACATCGTCCTCAATGGTGAAAAACTGAAACCACTTCCACTAAGATCAGGAACAAGACAAGGTTGCCAACTCTCACCACTATTACTCAACACAGTTTTGGAAGTTTTAGCCACAGCAATCAGAGAAGAAAAAGAAATAAAAGGAATCCAAATCAGAAAAGAAGAAGAAAAGCTGTCACTGTTTGCAGATGACATTATACTATACATAGAGAATCCTAAAGATGCTACCAGAAAACTGCTAGAGCTAATCAATGAATTTGGTAAAGTAGCAGGATACAAAATTAATGCACAGAAATCTCTGGCATTCCTATACACTAATGATGAAAAATCTGAAAGTGAAATCAAGAAAACACTCCCATTTACCACTGCAACAAAAAGAATAAAATATCTAGGAATAAACCTACCTAAGGAGACAAAAGACCTATATGCAGAAAATTATAAGACACTGATGAAAGAAATTAAAGATGATACAAAGAGATGGAGAGATACACCATGTTCCTGGATCAGAAGAATTAACATTGTGAAAATGACTATACTGCCCAAAGCAATCTACAGATTCAATGCAATCCCTATCAAACTACCACTGGCATTTTGCACAGAACTAGAACAAAAAATTTCACAATTTGTATGGAAACACAAAAGACCCCGAATAGCCAAAGCAATCTTGACAAAGAAAAACAGAGCTGAATGAATCATGCTCCCTGACTTCAGACTATACTACAAAGCTACAGTAATCAAGACAGTATGGTACTGGCACAAAAACAGAAAAATAGATCAATGGAACAGGATAGAAAGTCCAGAGATAAACCCATGCACATATGGACACCTTATCTTTGATAAAGGAGGCAAGAATATACAGTGGAGAAAAGACAGCCTCTTCAGTAAGTGGTGCTGGGAAAACTGGACAGGTACATGTAAAAGTATGAGATTAGAACACTCCCTAACACCATACACAAAAATAAACTCAAAATGGATTAAAGACCTATATGTAAGGCCAGACACTATCAAACTCTTAGAGGAAAACATAGGTAGAACACTCTATGACATAAATCACAGCAAGATCCTTTTTGACCCACCTCCTAGAGAAATGGAAATAAAAACAAATAAATGGGACCTAATGAAACTTCAAAGCTTTTGCACAGCAAAGGAAACCATAAACAAGACCAAAAGACAGCCCTCAGAATGGGAGAAAATATATGCAAATGAAGCAACTGACAAAGGATTAATCTCCAAAATTTACAAGCAGCTCATGCAGCTCACTATCAAAAAAACAAACAACCCAATCCAAAACTGGGCAGAAGACCTAAATAGTCATTTCTCCAAAGAAGATATACAAACTGCCAACAAACACATGAAAGAATGCTCAACATCATTAATCATTAGAGAAATGCAAATCAAAACTGCAATGAGGTATCACATCACCCCGGTGAGAATGGCCATCATCATAAAATCTAGGAACAGTAAATGCTGGAGAGGGTGTGGAGAGAAGGGAACACTTTTGCACTGTTGGTGGGAATGTAAATTGATACAGCCACTATGGAGAACAGTATGGAGGTTCCTTAAAAAAACAAAAATAGAATTATCATACGACGCAGCAATCCCACTACTGGGCATATACCCTGAGAAAACCATAATTCAAAAAGAGTCATGTACCAAAATGTTCATTGCAGCTCTATTTACAATAGCCAGGACATGGAAACAACCTAAGTGTCCATCGACAGATGAATGGATAAAGAAGATGTGGCACATATACACAATGGAATATAACTCAGCCAGAAAAAGAAACGAAATTGAGTTATTTGTAGTGAGGTGGATGGATCTAGAGTTTGTCATACAGAGTGAAGTAAGTCAGAAAGAGAAAAACAAATACCGTATGCTAACACATATATACGGAATCTAAGAAAAAAAGGTCATGAAGAACCTAGGGGTAAGACGGGAATAAAGACACAGACCTACTAAAGAATGGACTTGAGGATATGGGGAGGGGGAAGGGTAAGCTGTGACAAAGTGAGAGAGTGGCATGGACATATATACACTACCAAACGTAAAATAGATAGCTAGTGGGAAGCAGCCGCATAGAACAGGGAGATCAGCTCGGTGGTTTGTGACCATCTAGAGGGGTGGGATAGGGAGGGTAGGAGGGAGGGAGATGCAAGAGAGAAGAGATATGGGAACATATGTATATGTATAACTGATTCACTGTGTTATAAAGCAGAAACTAACACACCATTGTAAAGCAATTATACTCCAATAAAGATGTTAAAAAAAAAGAAAGTTAATAATAAAATAAGTAACGAGATACTTGTATTTATATATATTTTATATGTCTGTATATTAGGAAAGCAATGCTACCTTTCTTAGACTGTCATCTTGATATTGACAAACTTCCTCACATAGTCCCTGAATATAATGAGAAGTCTGGCATTTTCAGTAATAAACTCTAAGGAAATACTAAAAAGTGGGAACAGAGGTGAATAGAAGCAGGTAATATAATTAATATTTAGAATACGGTGTAGCTAAATGGCACCCTTACTGTTCATTTATCACAGTAACCAGTGTAGTGCCAAGAAGTATGGGTTGAACATCTCCCTTGCACATTCATTCAAATACCGGTATCACATGATCACTAATTCTTGGCATGGGAAGATTACTGCCCATAGTTCTATAAAAGTACCAGGAAGGCAGGTTATGGTGAAAACCTGATCACAGTGTGGAATTTGTTTAAGGTCATGCTTTAGTATTTTAATTTCTAAGAAAATGTAGTTTGTTAGCAAACAAAAGGTTTTTATATTTAGAATCTTCACCAGTAAATATTAAAGGTTGTTATTAAAATGCTAATAATTGATTGGGCTTTAAAATAAGAACCAGACTGTACTACATTAAATTTAGGTATAATTTAGCATAAAATCAATGGACAGTGACTTCACTCAATAATATGTTTCATAATTTTAATAAGAAAAAATAACGCTAATTTTAGACTCTAAAATCTGTTACATTAATTGTCATATAAGATTTTAAAATATTTAATTAAAGGTTAAAAGCATGCTTGTATCCTTGTAAAATGTCAACAGAATAATTATGGTAATCTGATACATATTCTAATACTTCATGAATAGAAATATATTGGGTTAGTTTAAAAAGCATTATGATAAGACTTTAACCATGCAAGCTGTAATCTAGGTCAAAACACTGCACCCGTAGGAACCTCAGCAGCCTCTTTTGTAAAATGAAGGGTTTTATCTGTGGTCTCTAAGGATCCTCCTTTGAAAAGGTAGCATTTTAGATTCTAGAGGAGGAAATTACACATTTCTAATAAGAACTGAGTTGAATAATAATATTTTATCTAATAGTTAATCTAACTAAAATAAGAACATTTCAGATTTTATATGGCAAATTTAGCCAAATTTTTTCAAGTTAATTTGTCAATACTGATTGGATGATTATTATAAATATAATGGGTGCCCTGTCCAGAATGCTGGAGGTGAATTACTGAAGATCTTGCCCCTTGAGAAAATTATAGTAAAGCAGTCACACATACAAGTTAATCATCTAAATTAGTCTGTATGAATCTATTCTAGACAGGTGAATAGATGAATATAGATTGATACACCAAATTTTGTTCTAGTTTTTCATATACCAAGGCTTTTTCCAGCAGTAAAATTCTAAACTCTTTAAAATATAAAAATCTGAATATAAAGTCCTTTGGTTGATCTTAGTAACATGTGTAATATATTTTATCTGAACTTTAGTTTTGTTCTTTTGTCTTCAAAGTTTCAACAGGCTTCTTTCAACTTCAGACCTTAAGTTTTAAAACCTACACTTTAGTAGTTAAATTCTTCTCATTTAATTTAATCTATATCTATCTTTGAAAAAGCTGTAGTGAAAGCACCTGATTATATATCAGTGAAAGTTTTGTCTTTGAAAGTAATATAACTTATGATTCAATTTATTCTTGGGTTCATTCCAGGTTAACAGTGTAATTTACACATAAGCTCTAAAGTAGGGCCCTGATAAAAGGTTCAATCCAATAAAATTCATCATTTGTTTTTCTTGTCTGCTATAGGTATTTGTAAGGTTGGTTTGGGTTTTTGGGGGGCTTTTTTGGTCATTTTTTTGTCAATTTGGCTGGACAATGAGATGTCCAGATATTTGGTCAAACATTATTCTGGGTGTTTCTCTGTGGGTGTTTTTAGATGATAGTGACATTTCATTTAGTAGTTAATGTTTGGTAGTCTTTGAGTAAAGCAGATTGCCTTCCATAATGTAGGCCTCATCCAATCAGTTGAAAGTCTGAACGAAACAAAAAGCCCAGCCTCCCCAGAGAAACAAAGAATTCTTCAGCAGATTGCCTTCAGACTTCACCTGCAACATTTGCTTACTGTTTCTATAGCAGATAGGCTTCAGACTTGAATTGGAACATCAGCTGTCCTAGGTCTCCAGCTTTTTGGCCAATCCTGCAGATTTTGGATGTTGGACTTACCAGCCTTCATAATTGTGTGAGCCAATTTGTTTAAAATAAATCTATCTATATCTGTATCTATATTTATATCTATAGCTATAGCTATATCCTATTGCTTCTGTGTCTCTGAAGAAACCTAATACAGATTTGGTACAGAGAGAGTGATTATAGAGGAATGAAATCTTAAGGATGAACTTTCAAATTAGTTCTGGGTGTTCTGTATCCTACAAAGTAGAAAGGGATAGTACAATAATGAGAAAACAAAGAAAACTGAAGTTTTCCTTATGATAAGTATGGTAGGCAAATTTCAAAATCCTCTCCTGTCTCTTGCTACCACAACTTTATTTAATCCCCTTCAATTTGTGTTTAATCTGTACCTAACCACTTGCTTCTCTCAAAAAGAATAAATTATAAGTAAAGGGATATCACTTTCATGTTTAGGTTACAAAAGACTAGATAGTCCAGGCCTCCCCGGTGGTACAGTGGTTAAGAATCTGTCTGCCAATGCAGGGGACACGGGTTTGAGCCCTGGTTCAGGAAGATCCCACATGCTGCAGAGCAAATAAGCCTATGCGCCACAACTACTGAGCCTGCGCTCTAGAGCCCATGAGCCACAACCACTGAGCTTGCGTGCCACAACTACTGAAGCCCATGCACCTAGAGCCCATGCTCCACAAGAGAAGCCACTGCAATGAGAAACCCATGTACCGCAACAAAGAGTAGCCCCAGCTCGCTGCAACTAGAGAAAGCCCACACGCAGCAACAAAGACCCAACGCAGCCAAAAAACATAATTAATTAATTAATTAATTAATTAAATTTATTTAAAAAAAGGATAGATAGTCCTCTCACTAGAATCCCCTCTAAATTTTGCTGGCATTCTCCCTTGCCTTCTTGCTTACTTGGCTCTGATGAAGCTACTTGCCTTTTGTGTGTGTGTGTGTGTGTGTGTTACGCGGGCCTCTCACTGTTGTGGCCTCTCCCGTTTCGGAGCACAGGCTCTGGACGCGCAGTCTCAGCGGCCACGGCTCATGGGCCCAGGCGCTCCGCGGCATGTGGGATCTTCCCGGACCGGGGCACGAACCCGTGTCCCCTGCATCGGCCGGCGGACTCTCAACCACTGTGCCACCAGGGAAGCCCTACTTGCCATTTTTTGAGACGCTCCATGGAGAAGTTCATGTGGCAAGGAACTGAAAGAGACCTCCATCCCATACATTCTGAATAACTGAGGCCTTAATCCAACAAAACACTAGAAACTGAATCCTGTCAACAACTATGTGAATGATCTTGGAAGTGGATCTTCTCCAGTGGAGACTTCAGATGAAACTACATCCCTGGTTAACACCTTGACTGCACCTTTGAGAGACACAGGCATCTAGCTAAGTTGTGTCCAGATTCCTGACCCACAGAAACTTTGAGATAATGTGTTTGTTTTTTAAAACACTAAATTTTTGCATAACATGTATTTATTATGCATTAATAGATATACTATTATATTAATAGAAAACATAATACATAACTTAAAACAAGTTAATTCAAATGTATTTAAACATATGTAATTTGTTCCTCATTTGTAGAATGGTTAACTGGTAAAATAAATTATTTACACTGGAAAACAATACCTCATTTAAATTAACTAATTTGTAATGCATTAAATTTGTGCTTGAGTACAGGGTTAGATGAGTAACAGCCTTTGAATGCCCACCCTTATTTTCTACTCCCATTTTAAACACTGATTATTAATTTTAAATAGTTATTATTATTAATCAGAGAAAACAATTTCATGATAGGCAAATGTTTTCAAATTATTTTTCTGTAGCAATTTTTTATGCTATATTGAGTGGGAACAATAATTAAAGTTAAAATACAGTCAGTATTATCCCAAAAACATGCAGAGGAAAACTAATTATTCTAGGTTTAATGAAGATAATCTGGTAGGTATGTAAATGTTTAATTGGACCTGATGTCCTGTTAAAAACAGAAGAAAAACAGAGGAAATTGATACTTTTAATTCCAGAAAATACTTGCTCAGTTTTTTTTTACTAATCTTCTGTTACTATAACCTGGTTTAGAGTTTGTAGAATTCTATGTAAATAAAATTATGGATTTTGTACATTTGTGTCTTCTTTCATTCAGAAAAATTATTTTGGGATTCATCTACCTCATTGTGTGTGGCATTAAGTCCATTCCTTATTATTGCTGAAAAGTTTTTAATCGTATGACTATACTACACTTTGTTTATCCATTTACCTTTTCATTGGCATCTGAGTTGTTTTCAGGTTTTAGCTAGCAAAAATAAACCTGCTATAAATATCCATGTACAAGTCTTTGTATGGATATATGATTTTATTTTTCATGAGTAAACACTTCAGAGTGGAATGATTACAGTAGATGCTAAGAGCATGTTTAAATATTTTACAATATAAGAAACTGCCTCACCTTTTTTCAAAGTGGTTGTACTACTTTACATTTCCATCATATATCTATATCTATATCTACATCTAAATTTATACATGTGCGTGTGTTTTTATTTGGTAAATTTGGCAACCCTACCTGAGTTTAAATTCTGCCCTAAACTTAACACAATGTTATATTAACAAGTTACTTATTTTCTTTAATATTCATTTTCCTAATGGTATAATAAGGAGATAAAAACATATTTTGTTGTAATAAGTTTATGATATGTTATAGAATTAATATTTTCTAAGAACTAAATAATAAATTTCATATAAATCTTATCACAGTGTATAACACAATAACTAATACTGAATTGTAGGCATCATGGTATTCTTAAGCTCTCACAACATTATTTTTCCTTAATTATAAAAAAAAATGCCTATTTTTCTTCAAATAATGGAAAACATAATGAATCATATATAAAATAGCAATGGGCATGAGATCCTGCTGACTTCTGTATACTTTCTGCTACTAGTAAGACTTCAGTATACTTTCTCCCAAACTGTTACCATGCCTCTATTTTCAAATTTACGTCATTTGTTAGAAACCACTTAAATCTTTTTCTGGTTGTAGGTATCATTATATTTTTTCACACTCTGATAACTTCTCTTAAGAACTGTATTTTTTTTAACATCTTTATTGAGGTATAATTGCTCTACAATGGTGTGTCATCCTCTGCTCTATAACAAAGCGAATCAGTCATACATATACATATGTTCCCATATCTCTTCCCTCTTGCATCTCCCTCCCTCCCACCCTCCCTATCCCACCCTTCCAGGCAGTCACAAAGCACGGAGCCGATATCCCTGTGCCATGCGGCTGCTTCCCACTAGCTATCTACCTTACGTTTGTTAGTGTGTATATGTCCATGACTCTCTCTCGCCCTGTCACAGCTCACCCTTCCCCCTCCCCATATCCTCAAGTCCGTTGTCCAGTGGATCTGTGTCATTATTCCTGTCTTACCCCTAGGTTCTTCATAACATTTTTTTTTCTTAAATTCCATATATATATGTTAGCATACAGTATTTGTCTTTTTCTTTCTGACTTACTTCACTCTGTATGACAGACTCTAGGTCTATCCACCTCATTACAGATAGCTCAATTTCATTTCTTTTTATGGCTGAGTAATATTCCACTGTATATATGTGCCACATCTTCTTTATCCATTCATCCGATGAGGGGCACTTAGGTTGTTTCCATCTCTGGGCTATTGTAAATAGAGCTGCAATGAACATTTTGGTACATGACTCTTTTTGAATTTTGGTTTTCTCAGGGTATATGCCCAGTAGTGGGATTGCTGGGTCATATGGTAGTTCTATTTGTATTTTTTTAAGGAACCTCCACACTGTTCTCCATAGTGGCTGAACCAATTTACATTCCCACCAGCAGTGCAAGAGTGTTCCCTTTTCTCCACACCCTCTCCAGCATTTATTGTTTCTAGATTTTTTGATGATGGCCATTCTGACTGGTGTGAGATGATATCTCATGGTAGTTTTGATTTGCATTTCTCTAATGATTAATGATGTTGAGCATTCTTTCATGTGTTTGTTGGCAGTCTGTATATCTTCTTTGGAGAAATGTCTATTTAGGTCTTCTGCCCATTTTTGGATTGGGTTGTTTTTTTTGTTATTGAGCTGCATGAGCTGCTTGTAAATTTTGGAGATTAATCCTTTGTCAGTTGCTTCATTTGCAAATATTTTCTCCCATTCTGAGGGCTGTCTTTTGGTCTTGTTTATGGTTTCCTTTGCTGTGCAAAAGCTTTGAAGTTTCATTAGGTCCCATTTGTTTATTTTTGTTTTTATTTCCATTACTCTAGG
The DNA here is from genome assembly GCF_949774975.1 of Lagenorhynchus albirostris. Taxonomy (NCBI): domain Eukaryota; kingdom Metazoa; phylum Chordata; class Mammalia; order Artiodactyla; family Delphinidae; genus Lagenorhynchus; species Lagenorhynchus albirostris. Next base: position 42,038,732 of record NC_083110.1, on the reverse strand, counting down.
AGGTGGGTCAAAAAGGATCTTACTGTGATTTATGTCATAGATTGTTCTGCCTATGTTTTCCTCTAAGATTTTGATAGTTTCTGGCCTTACATTTAGGTCTTTATCCATTTTGAGCTTATTTTTGTGTATGGTGTTAGGGAGTGATCTAATCTCATACTTTTACATGTAGCTGTCCAGTTTTCCCAGAACCACTTATTGAAGAGGCTGTCCTTTCTCCACTGTACATTCCTGCCACCTTTATCAAAGATAAGGTGTCCATATATGCGTGGGTTTATCTCTGGGCTTTCTATCCTGTTCCATTGATCTATCTTTCTGTTTTTGTGCCAGTACCATACTGTCTTGATTACTGTAGCTTTGTAGTATAGTCTGAAGTCAGGGAGCCTGATTCCTCCAGCTCCTTTTTTCTTTCTCAAGATTGTTTTGGCTATTCGGGGTCTTTTGTGTTTCCATACAAATGTGAAATTTTTTGTTCTAGTTCTGTGAAAAATGCCAGTGGTAGTTTGATAGGGATTGCATTGAATCTATAGATTGCTTTGGGTAGTAGAGTCATTTTCACAATGTTGATTCTTCCAATCCAAGAACATGGTATATCTCTCCATTTTTTTGTATCATCTTTAATTTCTTTCATCAGTGTCTTATAATTTTCTGCATATAGGTCTTTTGTGTCCTTAGGTAGGTTTATTCCTAGATATTTTATTCTTTTTGTTGCAATGGTAAATGGGAGTGTTTTCTTGATTTCACTTTCAGATTTTTCATCCTTAGTGTATAGGAATGCCAGAGATTTCTGTGCATTAATTTTGTATCCTGCTACTTTAACAAATTCATTGATTAGCTCTAGTAGTTTTCTGGTAGGATCTTTAGGATTCTCTATGTATAGGATCATGTCATCTGCAAACAGTGACAGCTTTACTTCTTCTTTTCTGATTTGGATTCCTTTTATTTCCTTTTCTTCTCTGATTGCTGTGGCTAAAACTTCCAAAACTATGTTGAATAAGAGTGGTGAGAGTGGGCAATCTTGTCTTGTTCCTGATCTTAGTGGAAATGTTTCCAGTTTTTCACCATTGAGGATGATGTTGGCTGTGGGCTTGTCATATATGGCCTTTATTATGTTGAGGAAAGTTCCCTCTATGCCTACTTTCTGCAGGTTTTTATCAAAAATGGGTGTTGAATTTTGTCAAAAGCTTTCTCTGCATCTATTGAGATGATCATATGGTTTTTCTCTTCAATTTGTTAATATGGTTTATCACATTGATAGATTTGCGTATATTGAAGAATCCTTGCATTCCTGGAATAAACCCCACTTGATCATGGTGTATGATCCTTTTAATGTGCTGTTGGATTCTGTTTGCTAGTATTTTGTTGAGGATTTTTGCATCTATGTTCATCAGTGATATTGGCCTGTAGTTTTCTTTCTTTGTGACATCCTTGTCTGGTTTTGGTATCAAGGTGATGGTGGCCTCGTAGAAGGAATAAGAACTGTATTTTTTGATAATTGTGGTAATAGTGATAAAAGTTAATATATAGTGAATGTTCACTAAGTGCTTTATCCCTTTCATTAATTTGTAAGTTGAACACTATAATTGGATTATTTCATTTGATCTCATGACCAATATATTTTCCTTGACTATTATCTTTCATTTTCTGGTTGTTCTTTTATTTCCATTTTACATTTGATTGAAAATATTTTATTAGTTTCAAGTGTACAACATAGCAATTTGATATTTTTATACGTTATGAAATGTTCATTATGAGTCTAGTTATTTTTAGAAATGCAGCCTCTTCCTACAAAGTCACTCATATTAACTGATTATTTAATTATTAGAAATACATATATTTTCCAGTAATTAAATATTATATATATAATGTATTCACTTTGTATACATATGTATAAAACACACACATATACTCACACACACACACACACACACACATATTTAAGACTCTTGCCAAGTGGAATTTAATCATGTCATTCTCAATAAACCCCAATCATAGTTTTCTTTTTTACAATCTGTATATTCTTCCAGTACTATTAAAATTAACCTACTTAGAAGTGCAGAGATCACGCACATTTTTCACTTGAAATTTGTTAGAGTACATAAAGCCATTTTATCCACAAAAGTAGGTTGGTGGAGTTGGGGTTCACTATCAATGATTAGTATTACAACATCCACGAGTAAGATGACTGTCAACATATTCACTTCAGTGTATACCAGAGAGAAGCCGCAAATCAAACAAAATGTCAGTGTGAAGCAGAGCATGCTATAAAAATGTTGAGTATTAATTCAGAGCATAGCATTAATACATAATGTAATATAGAGAAATATAGCATTATTCCACATGAAAAATGACCTAGATTTTTAGATGATCAAAGGTTAAGTATGTGCAACGTATAACAAAACTGCTACAAGCTTACATAGACCGAACATTTACAATAGGTTAAAGTAGAGTAACTAATGTGAGTAGGATTTTGAAGCCTTATATAGAAATGATCCCTGAGGAAATCAAGATTTAGTCTCAAAAGGAATAGAAGTCCTCCCTGGGAGTAAGTTGTAAAATTTTCACTTAACTAATTATGTTTCCCTTGACAAGTTATTAAACTTTTCATTAGTACAATCAAATGTGTGGATGATATGATTTATAAGCTCCCCTGAAACTCTAAAATTAGACAATAATTATGACACAATTTTGAAGAGCACTCACTTAGAAATGAAGTAGACTATTTCTTTCATCTTTAAAATATGTATTAAATGACAAGAAAGTACAAAGCAGAGGTCTGCACATAAGGGAAATTGAGAATGATGAGCAAAGCTGTCTGCACTCATAAAACCTAGAATAAATAAGGGGATGAACAGTATACAGCAGTAAAATTCCTATGAAGTATTATGTCATTTAGTTCTAGAAAAGAGCATGGCCTTCCCCTTATACAACCTCCATCCCCCATAGTTAAATGATAAGTTAGACTGAGGAAGTGAATGTTTGGTGTTGGGAGAGGTGTAGAAGAGTGGAATGGGACTAAAGAAGTTTATATAAATTTAGAGCTTATGAAATGGATAAAAAGCCCCCATACCGAGCAATATTTGGTAGGGAATTTTACATAAAACCAGTAATTGGCGATTATCTGTAGTTAATAAAATCTCCTAAGATTCTGTTGACGAAATGGTCGCTTTTTTCATTTATCCTGCTCCAGGAAAGTACAGTTGTTCTTTATTACTTCACATAAAACTATATTTTGACTATTTACTTCATGTGGCCTTGGTTTTCATCTCAAAATAAACTAAATATATACCTATATAGAGACAAACTCTGTTTCATGATTTTTTTCTATTTTTTAGAATAGTTTTAAACACATAGTAGGCACTTAATAAATACCTGTGGTCCCTCCAGAAATCCCTCTCAAGCAAAGAATTTTTTTAAAAAACTAATGAATCTACTCTCTATACTGTATCATTAACATGTGCTAATTTCTAAACTGTCCTGTAAAGAATCGTGTGTGTGTGTGTGTGTGTGTGTGTGTGTGTGTGTGTGTGTGTGTATTTTGGAGGAAGTTGTTTATTACTAAATTTTAAAAATCTATTTGCTTATTTTACAAAAGTGATCTCTTCCCCATTATCTAATTATAATAGTACTATTTCTAGATAAAGCCTAGTTTATTATTGTTATCTAAGCTCTATACTCCTCAGTAGCATTAAGCATACAAGAATCAACTATAAATAGTTGTATTTTGTCATAAAAATCGTATTAAATTTAAAACTAGTGATTAAGTTTGGAAGCATTACCTCTTATGTAGTATAATTAACATGTTCATTTTGAGTAATTTACAGAAGGAAACGGTGTGTGTGTGTGTGTGTGTGTCTGTCTGTTTGGACTTGAGGTGCACAACAAAGAAGCAAGGAATGGTGGTCACAAAGAAAAGCAATGGACATTTGAACTTCATGTTGTTTTGTTAAGCTTTATAGTAAAGAGGCATGAATAGTGAGAACCACAAGTAGGTGATTAGTGATATTTCAGGCTCTAAACCACAGTGCCTATCAAACAGTTGATATTTTAAAAATATTTTAAATAAAATAATGCACCAACGTGTATCCTCAAAAAGTTCCAAAAGATTCTTAGTCCTCTTATAGTGTTGCTTTTTAAAAGTGTTCAGATATTTTTTTTAAAAATATATAGGGGAGATTAAATTTTAAGAAAAAGATACTGTTGTTATGAGGAGCAAAAATTGGATCTTTTATTACAAAGATAATTATACTACAGAATGGTAGAATTGTTCCTATGGCAATGATTTATCTTTTCATATGCTTTTATATAAAATATCAGTCTAGCAATTAGTTCATCTTTTTTATATTTTTCCATAAAGAATTTAGCATATTTAGAAAAGAAGGAAGATGCAAAGATATTTGTTAGACACCCGTGTTTAAATCAAGATGCCCTGTGAGGTCACTGGTGCCTCCAAATGATTGGCAGTCAAAAATAAAGACAGCTTTTGTTCTGGGAAGATCTATGAATTTCAGTATTTAGGATTAGTTATTTTGTATTAGGATGTGAATGCTATTTATAAATTAGAGAATGTCTTCTAAATAGTACTAATTTTGTTATTGATGGTATTAATAGGCAGACAAACCTGAAGGGTAAGAAGCAATTTGTTACAGTTACTTGAATAGAAGGGAATTTCAGGCAGTAGAGATAGCCTCTGTAATTGTTTAAATGTGTAAGAAAAATTAGGACACACCAAGAATCACAAATAGTTCTGTACAGCACATGTCAGCGTGGCTATGGACTAAACTGTAAAAACAGGAAAACAAATGGCTGTGGGGAGTAACGGTTGCCCAAACAAAATATAATCTTTTAACCTATTTAACAGTTAACATAATCTTTTTCTTTTTTTTTTGATGTATAATTGATTTACGTCATGTTAGTTTCAGGCATACAGCAAAGTGATTCAGTTATACATACATATATATATATATATAGTTTTTCAGATTATTTTCCATTATAGGTTATTACTAGATATTGAATATAGTTCCCTGTGCTATACAGTAGTTCCTTGTGTGTTTCTATTTTATTTTATTTAGTTCTGTGCAGCATTTACACTGTTCTTTTTGGGGGGAATTTTATTTTATTTATTTTTTTATACAGCAGGTTCTTATTAGTTATCTATTTTATACGTATTAGTGTATACATGTCAATCCCAATCTAATTCATCACACCACCACCTCCCCTCCCCGCTGCTTTCCCCCCTTGGTGTCCATACATTTGTTCTCTACATCTGTGTCTCTACATTTGTTCTCTACGTCTGTGTCCATACATTTGCTCTCTACATCTGTGTCTCTATTTCTGCCCTGCAAATTAGTTCATCTGTACCATTTTTCTAGGTTCCACATATATGCGTTAATATATATTTGTTTTTCTCTTTTTGACTTACTTCATTCTGTATGACAGTCTCTAGATCCATCCACGTCTCTACAAATGATCCAATTTCATTCCTTTTTATGGCTGAGTAATATTCCATTGTATCTATGTACCACATCTTCATTATCCATTCATCTGTCGATGGGCATTTAGGTTGTCAATTTTATATATATAGTAGTGTGTATCTGTTAATCCCAAACTCCTAATTTAACCCTCCCCCACCCCCACTCCATTTCCCCTTTGGTAACTGTAAGTTTGTTTTCTATGTCTGTTAGTCTATTTCTGTTTTGTAAATAACTTCATATGTATAATATTTTAGATTCCACATCTAAGTGATATCATATATTATTTGTCTTTCTCTGTCTTCACTCAGTATGATAATCACTAGGTCCATCCATGTTGCTACAAATGGTATTATTTCATTCTTTCTTATGACTGAGTAATATTCCATTGTGTGTGTGTGTGTGTATCCTGTAATTTAGCAACATTAATTACATAGAAGTGCATTAATAGTTACACTTCTAAAGATTTACTCTGAAAGTGAAACAAAGCAAATTATTTTCTGAAGTTATCTGAAAAAAAGAAAAGTATATACATGTCAAATGCAGTGTTACATATAATAACAAGGAAATAAGACAGCAAATGTCAAAAATAGGGTTATACTGTGCACAGAATAATAGCCCCAAGGATGTCAATCTCCTAACCCCAAAACCTGTTATTATAGTGTCTTACATGGTAAAAGGAACTTTACAGGTGAGATTTAATCAAGAATTTTGAAATTAGGAGATTGTCCTGGATTATCCCAGGATAATCAGGTCGCCTGATACAATCTCCAAGGGTCTTTATGAGAGGGAGGCAGATCAGAGAAGAAAATATGCTAGGCTGTTGGCTTTGAAGATGGAGAAAGGGGTCACAAGCTAAGGAATGCAGGCTGCCTCTAAAGTGATAAACGCAAGGAAACTGGTTCTCTTCTACAGTCTCCAGAAGAAATGCCAGGTTCTAAACTCACTTTATTCTTTTGCCTCCCATAACTGTATAAGAATAAATATATGTTGTATTAAATTACTAAGTTTTTGGTAATTTGTTTCTGGCTATATAAGTTTTTGTGGTCATGATATACTGTTTATGAGAACTTTAAAAATTATATGACATGCTTACATTACACAGCTAAGTGAAAAATAAATTATTGTATTTGTGAGCTACACCAGTACTAAATAGTAAAAATTATAGATGTACCACAAACTTGGAAATCTACTATAACATTGTATTTATAATTGAGAAGTAGAACAATGGGTACTTTAAATTTCTTCTTTATATCTTCAATATTTATCATTTTTCTCTAATGAGTATAATAAATAATACAGCAAGTCATGAATAGCTCTAAGATTCTTAAGAAGAGACTAAAGACACCTGGTAAACTTATGTGTGAATTGATTATTTATCAGTTGGGCCTTTTCTAACCCCTTTACCTTTAAATCATTTAAGTGCCTGATAATTAAATAAGCAAAATCTCACCTTATCTGTAGGGGGTCAAAGTACTAAACATGTTAGGAAGGTGATTTTTTTCTCAATATTTAATATCAGTGTATTTAATATCAGCCTTGCCAAAACTACATTTCTACTGTGATAATACATTTCTCACTTCCCCAGAGGAGACAGGTCTCTACCAAAAGGATCATCTACTTCCTATGACATACATTTTACAATTATTTTTCAGGAATAGAAGCTAAAAATTATAGCATTCTGACACTTACTAAAAAATAAATGAGGATGCTGAGACTTGAGAGGTTAATTGACTTGGTCAAGGATTCTTGTTAAGAAAAACTACTTCTACCAAATATTATAAGATGTTGTGAGTCTCAGAACAGCAACTGGTGCTGAGAAGGATATATAGTCAGCAAGAGATGTGATTGCAATCTGGCCAGTCCAAAACAGCAGATTGTGCAATTTAGCTTAAGCAAGGATTCTAAGACTGTCCAGGGGAAACTGGTCTGATTAGCTTTTCTATGATTTATTCACTTTAAGTTGTCACTAAGACCTTGGCGAATTCACTGAGTGGCAATGCTTTGCTAGTGGAGACTCCAGGCCATCTGATTTTTACCTTAATTGACATGACATTTCAGCCAAAGCATTTGGACACATTATACTACTAGGTATAATCAACACATATCTTAAACCATCTCTCCATGGAATGGAATTTTTTTCTAAATAAATGGATGAAAGATGAATGAATAACACATTTGAAAAATCGTTAATTTTACTTCTTACACTTAATTACAAATTGATGCATAATTTAACCTGGTATTTTCTATAAGTGAGTTTATTTTGATCATTTAAATATTGTACTTACCTAATAAATTAATTTTTGTTCATTTTTAAATACTGCTCTTACTACCTGAATATCAAATGAATTTTACAACTCTGAGTTAGCTAAACATTTTTCTAAATTTGGCCATGTTACTGCCATGAAGAACATGTTCAAGATTTAAGATCAATCTAGGCTTGTCTATATTTTAGTCAGACATGTTTTATTTGAACATTATTTATGTTTTATAAAAATTAGGTCAATTAAAAAAATTAAGATATTTCACTTAGAATAAAGATTTCTAGTTTTTCTTGAAAAACTAGAATTTCGGGCAACATACAGCTCACAAAGAAGTATAGCCACAATCAGAACACAAAGAAAACTTTCATGTCTTAAAAGACATGTACACACATTCACACTCAAGTTTCTTTCAATGACCATCATTCATACTACATATGTGCACAGTTAATTTATTATCTACCTGATCCTTATAGGCTTGCATTTTATAGTTTACATTTGGCATCTTAAAGTATCACAATGAATAAGGATATAAAAGGTGAAGGGAGATTTGCAAAAGACAGTATGTAAAGGTTCCAAATAAAAACTTAACCTTCTTTGCAATTTTGTATTACTCTTCATTTGTCAGAAAGCATCAGGCATGGATTTGACATTTGCAGAGAGCTGACACTGTCTCTCTCAAATGGGCTTAGAAAACTTCTGTCAATAAGAAGTTAGACTACTACCTGTACCTTTCTTTATTCTTTTTTTTGTCTGATCAAGAATTGACATTGCTTTTGGGCCCTGACCTTTCAATTCACCAAATAGGCAAGCATAAGGTCAACTGCAGGGTCTTAAGGAGAGTATTTCTGTTAGAAATGGTCATTCTTAATACATAACACTAAAGTAGTTGACAAAAATGCTATGGAATTTCTCAATTATATTTTTAATAACACACATTGCCACCATATGTTAGTCAATAATTCACTGAAATGAAAGATATAAAAATATATAAATGTGACAATTCCTTAACTGCAAAGGAGAGTTCACAAAATCTACACTGTGCAAAATATAGACATGTCAAGAGATTTGGAGAAACAGATGACACACTTTAATTTTATAGTAAAGGAAAGACAGTGCCACTTGACAAGGCTTTGGGGTTGTGGTATATCTGTGCAGGGTGGAGGAGTTTGCTCTCCAAGCTTCACTGATTGGAATTTAAGTGATAATTTCATTACAAGGAAACATCTAATTTACATAATCAAAACTAACAAAATAATGGTTTTTCCTACAAAGTGAATATTTATATTTATCAAGAAACACAATGAATCTGTATTTTTTGTTTACGTACCGTTTTCACTTATAATATCCCATTTCATGTAATTCTTAAAAACACTGAAGGCAAAACTACACAGAAATGTCTACATTTTGGAAATATACTTTCTACGAAGACTATCACAAAAATAATTCAAAAGGTAGAAAGAAGGTAAATAAATTCCTGGGTGATATTTCAGTGAGGTGTTGAGATCGACTATGTATTATCTGGTCTAGATCACAATTCTTCTAGGGTCAAAAATCTATCTTATAGATTTTTATTTAGTAGAGATTCAAATAAGTTCTGTCCAGTGGAACAGATAACTCCAATGGTAATAGTTTATTGGTCTTTTTGGCTTAAATTTTCCAGATTAACTTTCTATGATGTTCAAAAAATTTGCCTGGTAACACTTTTACTTCACAGTTTTCTTGATCTTGAGAGCAATATACAACTCTATCAGGGAGACACTATTACCATCTCCATTTTATGAATGAAAAATTAAAACTCAGAGAAGTGAAGTAATTTACCAAGATCATACAGCTAGTGACTAGCAGAGCCATATTAAATAAGGTTCTAGAATCAGACTACATGAATTTGAATTTTTGACCTGAATGACAGTTGTAGGCAGCCTTTAAAATGTACCCCTGGGACACTATTGCTTCCCAGCATTCATTCCTTGTGTAGTTTTCTCCCTCTCTGAATAGGGCTGACCTGTGTAACCAACAGGATACTACAAAAATGACAGATCTGACTTCTGAAGCTAGGTCATAAAAGTCATTGTGGCTTACGCCTTGTTTTCTTGGGTCACTTGCTCTAGAGATGATCAGTTGCATGTCATGAGGACACTCAAAAAGTACTACGGAAATCCCCACATGGCAAGGAACTGAGGCTTCCTGTCAACATGTCCTGTTAGCATGACTAACTTGCCAGGCATTTTGAATGAATCACCTTGGAAAAAGACCTTCCAGTCCCAGTTAAACCTTCAAATAACTTCAGCTCCAGCCAACATCTTCACTGCAAACACATGAGAGACCCTAAGACATAATTATTCAGTTAGCTACTCCTAAATTCTTAACCAACAAATACTGTGAGAGATAATAAATGCTTGTATTTTTGAAGTATTTCTTTAATTTAAGCTTATTTTTTTCTTTCCTCATCAAGACTTTGAGAGTCTCAAAATTAAAATGTACTGTTGTGTGGACAGTATCTCTAGTGGGTTTTTAGACCATAAAGCCAAAAAAATTCATAAGTTATTGAAAACCTTAACACAGAAGTCAGTCAATAATTCAGTTAAAAAATATTGTAATTTGTGACTTTATTAGGAAGTGATAGAAGCTATAGGTGAATAGAGGAGGGATATACAAATCAAACTGGCAACTGAAAATTGGCTTGGGAAGTACTGCTAAATGGGTCACTATTACCTGGTCAAGGAGGCTGTGCATGTTTGGGGGCAGGGGTATACAGGAACTCTGCACTTTCAATTTTGCTATGAACCTAAAATTTCTCAAGGAAAAATTATATTAAAAAATAGGTATGTCAGGTGGTGGTGTAATATACCAATGAAACCATATCATATGTGTATCTATCTGCCTACATATGTATATATATATAGACTTTATATATTATTATATGATTATTCATATATAATAATATATATTATATACAGAAAGAGACATTCATTCACTATATATATTGACATTGATGGTCATTATATATTACATAATAACATTATGTAGATAAATATATATATATACACACATAAAATAGATATATATGAGTTATATGCTATATATCTATTATATATTTAATTCAGTTGAACAATACAGTTATGTATGAAAACTAAAATAATCTAAAATTATAAACAGAAGGAAAACAATACTGATGGGAAAACTTAGAAAACTTGATATAACTGCTTATAGCACAAGACCATGCATAAAACCTAAAGGCCAGTAGATGTCAGAAAAATGAAAATATTTTAAAATATATTAGAACATAGTCTCTGTTTATGCATTTTGACTTATTTGTATATTGCACCTCAAAACTCTTTCTATTTCCTTGGAATTTCCTTGATCTTGCAAGGACAGAGGAAAACTGAAAGAGTATCAGTGGCACCTGGACACCTCCAATGTCACTCCCACCCCTCCCCAAAATGGTGCACCACCCTGGCTGGCACCAGTGCCCCCCAAATGAGGCCTTTGCTCCAGGAGTCCAGCTTCACATAACAATTGCCAGCAACAGTCATGACATGGCCTCACAGCCAGCCATGCTGAGGAAAAGCCCCACACGAGTGCTCATGCAGCAGTTGATGCCGGGTATTGCACAGCCAGCCCAGGAACAAGCCCACCCACCAACGTGCCCACAGAAGTCATGGGCAGTCCTCACAGACAACTGGGTAAACTGGGTAAACTGGGGGCCAACGCCAGCGTGATCACAACCATTACAGGCCAAACACAACAGGAAGGTACACAGGGTCTTCAGAATTAAAAGAGAGATATCAAGTTTCCTGCACAAGCAAAAGCTAAAGGAGTTCATCAGTACTAAACTAGCCTCTTCAATAAATGGTGTTGAGAAAACTGGACAGCAACCTCTAAAAGAATCAAACTGGACCACTTTCTTATCAAATATTAAACTCAAAATGGGTTAAAGACTTAAATGTAAGACCTGAAAGGATAAAACTCCTAGGAAAAAAAAAAACCCAAAAACCTAGGTGGTATGCTCTTTGACATCGATCTAAGAAATATTTTTTGGATCTATCTACCCAGGCAAGGGCAACAAATGCAAAAAAATAAAAAAAAAATGGGACTACATCAATCTAAAAAGCTTTTGTACAGCAAAGAAAACCATTAATAAAAGAAAAGGCAACCTACTGAATGGGAGAAAGTATTTGCAAATACTATATCCTATAAGGTGTTTATATTCAAAATTTATAAAGAATTCATACAACTCAATATCAAAAACAACAAACAATCTGATTAAAAAATAAGCAGAGGACCTGAATAGACATTTTTCCAAAGAAAATATACAGATGGCCAACAGGCACATGAAAAGATGCTCAGTATAACTATTCATCAGGGAAATGCATATTAAAACCACAATGAGGGGCTTCCCTGGTGGTGTGGTGGTTAAGAATCTGCCTGCCAATGCAGGGGACATGGGTTCAAGCCCTGGTCCAGGAAGATCCCCCATGCCGTGGAGCAACTAAGTACATGTGCCACAACTACTGAGCCTGCGCTCTAGAGCCCAAGAACCACAACTACTGAGCCCACACACCACAACTACTGAAGCCCACGTGCCTAGAGCCCATACTCTGCAACCAGAGAAGGCACCGCAATGAGAAGCCCGCTCACCACAGCAAAGAGTATCCCCCGCTTGCCACAACTAGAAAAAAGCCCATGTGCAGCAATGAAGACCCAATGCAGCCAAAAATAAATAAATATACATAAATAAATACACAGTTTAAAAAAAAAAGAGATATCACTTCACACCTGTCAGAATGGCTAATAAAAAGACATGTAACAAGTATTGGTGAGGATGTGGAGAAAAGGGAACTCTCATGTACTGTTAGTGGGAATGTAAATTGGTGCAGTCACAATAGAAGATGGTATGGAATTTCTTTAAAAAATTAAAAATTAAACTACCATATGATCCATAGTTTCTACGTCTGAGTATTTATCCAAAAAAAACACAAAAACATGAATTCAAAAAGGTAAATGCACCCCTATGTTCACTGAACCCTTATTTACAATAACCAAGATATGGAAGCAACCTAAGTGTCCATCAGTTGATAAATGGATAAGGAAGATGTGTATGTGTATATATATATATACACACACACACACACACACACACACACACACACACACACACACATATACAATGGAATATTACTCAGTCACAGAAAGAATGAAATTTTGTCATTTGCAACAACATGGATGGATCTAGAGGGTATTATGCTAAGTGAAATAAGTCAAACAGACAAATAGAATATGATTTCACTTACATGTGGAATCTAAAAAACAAAACAAATGAACAAACAAAATAAAGCCAAAACAGACTCATGGTGGTTGACAAAGGGGTGGGGATTTGGGTGAAATAGGTGAAGTGGATTAAGAGGTGTAAACTTCCAGTTATAAAATAAGCATAAGTGAACACTAATTTGAAAAGATACATGCACCCTGATGTTCATAGCAGCATTATTTACAATAGCCAAGATATGGAAGCAGCCTAAGTGTTCATCAAGAGATGAATGGATAAAGATGTGGGGTACACACACACACACACACACACAATATTACTCAGTCATAAAAAAGTATGTAATTTTGCCATTTGCAACAACATGGATGGACCTGGAGGGTATTATGCTCAGTGAGGTAGGTCAGACAGAGAAAGACATATACTGTATGTTTTCACTTATATGCGGAATCTAAAAAATGAAATGAATGAATATAACAAAATAGAAACAGACTCACAGATACAGAGAAAAAACTCGTGATTATCAGCGGGGAGATGAGTATGTGGGAGGAGCAAGGTAGGGGAAGGGGATTAAGAAGTACAAACTACTATGTATAAAATAAATAAGCTACAAGGATATATTGTACAGCACAGGGACTAAAGCCAATATTTTACAATAACTATCAATGGAGTATAATCTATAAAAATTTTGAATCACTATGTTGTATACTGAGACTAATATAATATTGTAAATCAACTGTACCTCAATAACAAAATAAGTCAGAAGAATGTAATGTACAGCATAGGTAATATAGTTCATAATATTGTAATAACTTTATATGGTGACAGACGATTAGTAGGCTTATCATGGTGATCAATTCATAACGTATATAAATGTCAAATCACTATGTTGTACAGCTGGAACTAACATATAGTTGACTCTTGAACAACAGGGGTTTAAACTTCCTGGTACCACTCATACATGTATTTTTTTAATAGTAAATACTACAGTACTACAGAATCCGAAATTGGTTGAATCTGCAGATGTGGAACCACAGACAAGTAGGAACCATGTATAATGAGGAACAGAGTGCACTGAAGGCCAACTATAAGTTATAGTTGCACGGAGGGTTGGCACCCTAACCCATGTGTTGTTCAAGGGTCAACTGTAATATTGTAAGTCAACTATACTTCAGTTAAAAAAAAGGAAAAAAAGAAAATAAAAGAAAGAGTAACTTAAGAGTGACCTCTTCAGAAACATTTCCCCAATCTATCAAACCATGAATGTAAATCAGCTAGCAGCTTCTACTATCTTTGAGGGCCTACTCTATTTAAGGTGAATTATGTGACTAATTTACGGGGTCCCTGAAATATACCTAATCCTTATACTAAGGGATAAATGATATCAGAAAGAGAAACAACTTTGCTGAACTCTGATATATTCTCATACCACTACTGGAAATTAAATGATTTGATTCTATAGCTATTAAACTTTGCATATTAATAAGGTAAGTATAAAATGTGCACCTCCATTTTAGACAGATGTATTAAGTTTTGCCAGTAAGTGGAAAAGATAAGTTAAAATTTTAACATTTCCCTTTTGGCAATATACGCACAGGGGTGCCAGACTGGATACAAATATTATCAGAAAATTATAATATCCTACTTGTCCAATAAAAGAGGAAATAGATGACACATTCAACAATTCAAGTTACTTTTGTTTTCATAAATGCTCTTATTGCTACAGTTTAAAACACAGAGTGCCAAAGTATTAATTTCAATAAAAAATTAATTTCAAGTGCAGTAGATACCCAGATTTGCTTATTTGCATGTCTTTGTCTTCTAGAAAAATTTCCATCAAGAAATCAAACTATCATCAGTGTTTGGATAATGAACATGAATGTAGAATCAGGAGAGTTGATTTATCATTCTTAATGAATTATTTAAAAACATGATGGTACTCTATGCATTCATTCTACTCTAGAGAAAACCTGAGAGACACAAAAGATCTTCCTTTTTATAGTTCTTGGATTTTTTTTTTTCACAGAGAGTGTTAAATTTAAAGACCCATACTCTTCTATGAATGTTTTATATCTCTTACAATTGAATTTCAGCCCTAAACCTTTGGTCTCATTTCCTTGTCTCTAAATATTTGCACAATTCTGACATATGAGTGAAAGTTACTTTCACAGCTAACCTTCTCTTTATCAAAGACACCAAGCTTGTTTGACATGAAGAAGTGTTAGAAAGGCAATCACTAAATTTCACAGGAGACTGACAAAGAAGATTCCATACTCAAGGATAAACTAAGTAGTTCATTTAGGTGACCATAATGCTTCCAATCTCTTGAGTTCTAAAAATAAACAGCAATGCTGGTGAATATAACTGGTGAATAACTGGTGAATATAAACACAAGACATTATCTATTGTCTTTTTTGTTTCATGTTTCTTTTAATTTCTCTATAGTTCCTAAAGCTTCTGTAAATCAAAATCCTGTTGTATAGTACATTTTTATTTCCTTTTATAAGATGTTGAACAATGTAATTCTGAAATATTTTTAATTGAAAAAATTGACTCTGCGGAATTGAATTTTTAAAAAATCTAACTTTAGTTTAAATGCCACTTGGAAAATATCAAAGCTGCATTTTTATTTAATATGTGCTTCAAGACACATGATGAATACTTCATACCGAAAGGTATGGCAAGAAGGCAGAGTGCCTATATCACTAATATTTTATTCTATTGTCTAAGTACTTCCACAGTATTCTACAAAAAAGAAAAAGTATATATTACATGTTACAAAAAATAACTGTATATTATACGCTTTGATATGTTTAAAGAGTAATAGACTACTTCTGACATTGATCTTTTTAGTTTTATATTAAATGCTATAAACATCAAAGGGAATCAAAATTATCTGTGCATATTTCTATCTACTTTAACATATATATATATATTTTTTGTACTTATTTCTTATATGCAATGATGAGAGAGATCTGAAAACCACTGACTGACCTCCCATTCAAAACTCTGATGATATTAATGTCAGAGTAGTAAATACATTCCATGCTGGTGATGATTTTGAAATATAATAGAGATTGATTTATTACTGTATTGATGTAACATTTTATTCTAATTATGTTTTAAAAAATATTATTTTGGATGCTGGGCATTAAGATTTGTTTTTCAAATGAAGAAAAGAATGTTACCACGTAAGAGATTCATACCATACTAAAATAAGAACTTGGCAAAGTGACCCATTATGATAAACATTAAAACATTATACAGGTTGTGATGTCACATGTTATTTTTCAAAATTTAATATAATGAACTTTTAAAAGCAGTCCTGCTCTCAAATGAGATACTCAGAGGTATCCTCTATTCCATTTATGCAAGTTATAATTGTAAAAAGCATAAAGGGAGAAAACTAATACTGTTGGGATTTAGAGGGAAAATAAATCAATTGTCTTAGAACTCTGTAATTTCTTAGAGTGACCTTTCTTGGTTATTTCAAATTCCAATGAGATCTATAAATAAACACTTATCCTGTCATTTAAACAGTGAAAAACTGAACATTAGGTAACATTTTTGCATAACTTGAAGATGTTATCAAGAGGAAAAAAAAGGCACAGAAAAACCCAAACTGAGTTTAAGAAATGTAGCAAAATTGTCACCAAGGGTGAACACATCATCTGTCCTCTCAGTTTTCTCTATGCCTTTCAAGAGATATTCAGATTCCACAAGCCAGTGTGAACTGTCGTCCTCTCAGAATAACAAAGTATTAGTTTGTACAGTGTTTATCAAACAATCTAAGATGTAAAATATTACTGAGTTAGTTATTACAAATACAAAGAAGCAGCAGACTTAGAGAAAATTAAGAATTTAAACCGAATAAGGGAGTAAAATAACATGAATGACTAAAACTAAAATTAGTTGTGTCTTCAGAGAATCAGAGATTCAAATATCAGCGTTATTTGACACTGTGAATCCTAACCATCTAAATAAGGGGTTGCCAAAACTTCTGCTCTGAAGGGCTAGCTATTAAACATTTTAGGTTTTGTGGGCCCTATGATCAATGTTGCAATTACCTAACTAAGCTCTTATAGCACAAAAGCAGCCATAGGAAATACCTACAGGGATGCATATGGTTGTGTTCCACTAAAAGTTTCTTCACAAAAACAGACTTGTTCCCATGTGTAGTAACTTCATCCCTGATATACATGAATAAATTTTGATCATAAACTTTAATCTTGGGTATGTCATGTGTAGACCTAGCCTTTATTCCTTTTAATTGTAATCTTCCTACAATTTAGCAAACACAACATACACACATGCACACACACACATACTATACATACACATAAATATTTATTATACATATATATTTATTATATTAACATGATATATGTGCACACATATATTATAAATTTATATATATACATACACACACACACACACACACACACACACACACCTGTTTGCAATATATTTAACTAAAAGTTAGGACAGTAATTTTTCTCTAAAATATGGGAGAGGTTCAGTTTCAAATATTTAACCAGTGGCCTGTTCATATCTTTTGCCCATTCTCTAATTGTATAGTTTAGTTTTTACCATTGGATATTGGTAGTTTTTGATATATTCTAGATACTGAGTCTTTATAGGATTTGTAGTTTGCAAGTATTTTCTCCCAATATGTAGCTTGGCCTTTCATCCATCTCACATAAGCCTTCACCGAATAAAAGTTTTTAATTTTTATGGGAGTCAGAACCTGGACAGCATAAGAAAGGCATGCGTATAGAGGGAGGGAGATAATATGTAGGCTGAGGAGGACCAGCCCACAGAGGATAGGATCAGCATGGGCTCTCAGAGAAGGATGAGTAATGCATCCACATGGAGAGGCAGCCTAGGGCCTGAATATATAAGGGGAGGGAGGGTAATGGCAATCCCAGGATTTGGCTACATATATACAGGTAGAGTTGCCAGATAACACACAGAACAACCAGTTAAATTTGTATTTCAGATAAACAAATGCAACTGGCAGCCTTGATAAGTGGAGTAATGAGAGCTGGGTTTCTAGAGGTACAGAAGAAATTGCAAATATGGAAAGAAAGAAAACTACAATGATACTGTAGCAGAGTTGGGAATATTGGTGTATAATACACAGCTTTTCAGTATATATAAGTGAATGCACTTGCAATATATATATTTTTTCCCTAACTCTTTTCATTCAGAAGATCTGGGAGCAGTGGCAACCCGACAGCAATGTGTAGAACTAGCTCCAGATCTTGACTTGTAAATACCATTCTGCATCAAAAGGAATCAAGGATACCTTTAGAAATGGTTATTTCCCGGCCTGGGACAAAGAAAATATAAGATGAACTGGACATATTTTGCTCTGCCAGGAATAAAAAGGATGTAGCAAAAATTTATGAGGATCATTTTAAAGGAGTTGTGACTGTACATATATGGGAAGTATTCATTATCAAAATGATAATGATATTAATAGACTGTTATTCTCCGTATAACATAGGAAACCATGAGTTCATGTTGATATAAATTAATAAAGTTTAAATTGAAAGTTTGATAGGAATAAAATATTTATATCATCTCAAAGTATATCCTCAAAAAAAATTAATTACAAAGCAAAAGGAAATACATTTTACATCAGAGAAGCCCTGCAGACACCACCTACTGGAAATGATGAAAGTAAACATCCTCATTAACAGGGCAAGTCAAAATCTGGGAAGCAACAAGAGAAGCAAAGAATCATTTCTCTGACATTCCTGTCGATGCACAGCTTTAACCTAATGGTGAAGAAAGAAGACAAAAACCCAAATTGAAGGGAGATCTATATAAATGTCCCATAATTTTTTCAGGTGTCAAGGTGATAAAAGTTAAAAGAAAAAGACATTCTGAATTTGATCCATTAGATATGTAAGATGTTATATTGACACTAGGCAAAACTCCAGAGGTGTATAAGGATTAGATTTACATAAATAATTATGGAATAAAATTTCCTCCTTCCATTCCATCTCTTTCTTTCCCACTCTTCCTCCTCTCCTTTCCTACTTGCTACTCTTTTCTCTCCCCGCCTGCTCCTCCCGTTCTCCCTTCTTCCCGCCCTCCCTGTATTCCCTCTTTTCTCTCTTTCTTTCCTTCTTTTTCTCTCTTTTTTCTTTAAATATAAGCAGAAGAATTTACGGGAGAGTTATACTGAACTCATCTCAGTATAATTCATTTAGATTAAAGCTTGAACCCCTGCTTTATTTACTTCTTAGTATAACCTACTTTTCCCTAAAGGACTGTCTGCATTTGAGAACGTATTTTTCCATAAGGCAAGGATGCAAGTCTATTTGAAGATGATCAAGTGAAGGGAAGACAGCGGTGGTTGACTGTTTTTTCCATTTACTTTTTTGCAATATAAGAGCAAAAAAAAATTGAAGGTAAATATAAGGCAAACATGCTGAGAAATTTAAGTTCATGTGTTATTTAAGCAATATCTATGTAAATCACTCTATCACTGATGTCTTAATAGACAATTAATAAGAATATACCAGAATAAAATCTCAATCACTATTGGAAAATATTAGACTCAAAAATGAAAATAAGAATTTTAGCCTTTAGATTGTAGAAGTCCATAATTAGCATAAGTAATAAATTTTATTAATCATTAATCAGTGGACATTCAAATTAAAAGCTGTAATTGGATCAATACTTCCAAATTAAAAAAAAAAACTATATGTCTTTAGTCTCTGTACACAATAGCCAAAAATGTTGGCAATGCCTTTTCTGTCCCTTAGTTATAGTAATTTTGTGTTTGAAGTAATAATTATTTAATATGCAATTAAACAAACACTATTTTAAGAAGTCATAAAGAGATAACATCTAAACTTTTCCTACAGTCTTCCATACTACAACCACCAGAGTTGATTTAACTAGATTGAGGCAATTACTTCAAATAGAAGAGTGAAATTTTAAAAAAATGGTTTTTAATTTCTTGAACTTCAAAAGAACAGGTGTACTCCAGTTCACTATTTTTATGGTTAAAAGGATGATTGTTTTTATAACTAAAACTGTTTCCTAATTCTAAGCTATCCTAAGATTCTGTGTTATTTAGTATAGGGAACATCTTTGAATTCTGACTTTTCTGGGAAATCCAAAGAAGTGGCCATCTAAGCAGTAAATATTAATGAATGAATAAATGTTTCAATGCTAGTTTAAGTTTAATGATATATGCAGCCTTCGAAATGCATTTGTGATTCTGATTGTTTTTCTTTGTTTCCTTTAGATAATTCTATGAAATATTAGGATGATAAGATGTTTATTATAGATACTTAATAATTCATTTTATCTCACTATAATATACATTTAATTGATAGTTATTTCAATTATGAATGCATCTACTTGCAACTGCTTACATGTGATATAAATTTAAAATGTCAAGATTTTGAAGGTAAAATTAATTTGGTTCTTATAATTCCTAATTTGGATTATTTTTTATGTTTTATTTATGCTTGACTTTTCATGTGTATAACAAAAGACTCCAAAAGAAAAATTATTTTAGTTGTTTGACAAAAGCATGGTAGTTCTAGGTGCAGAGGAAAATAGTGGAGAAGGGTTGAGAAATGGAAGGCTTTGCAAAAATTTTTTTCTTAAAATAACTTCATGTCTAAGAAGCAGATCATGGCACAAGTTTTAACCTTTCTTCTCTACACTCCCTTCTTACTTTTATCTCATTTCACAAAATTTATTCACATAAAAATAGTTGACATCTGTAAAATTGAGTATTCCTTTACACACCATTCCATTACAATTCCATTACAGTGTGAAACTTCTTTGGGGAAAATAGCCCTAAGTCTACCCTACTTATGACATCACTCTATGCACATTTATATCACGATTACTTTAGGATATACTCAGAACAGTTTTTCTTATTTTCATGCTACCTCTCTGGGCATGGAAAAGGGAAAAGCCTTCATTCACAGTTCTCATAACTTTCAAACAGTTCACAATCCCCATGATACTATCAAGAACAAGTTAGTCCTATACAACAAACTAGTGAATATAACATAAAAGAAGCAGACTCACAGATATAGAGAACAAATCAGTGGTTACCAGTTGGGGGGGAGGGGCAATAAGGGATGGGGAAGTGGGAGGTACAAACTACTGGGTGTACGATAGGCTCAAGGATGTATTGTACCACACAGAGAATACAGCCAATATTTTGTAGTAACTGTAAACGGAAAATAAACCTTTAAAAATTATACAAAAATAAAATATTTTAAATAAATAAATGCAAAAAAAGAACAAATCAGTCTTTTTATCTTCTTTCATCAATAAACTTCAAATAAATATGATACATATTGATATATGATCATTCATCTAATGCTCAAACATGAATATCTGTGAAATTATTCATTTTACTTATTTAAAAACAAAATAATTCAAACATAGAGAATATAAGAAACAGGATTACACTGTTAGCAAGTGGTTGAGTCAGAATTTGAATTTAAGCCTCCGTACTGCAGCCCCCTCCTGTCAGAGGACAGCCATGGCTCTTTACGACCAGACCCCCACAGTCCAGATCTCCCTCTTTAGCTGGGGTGTTTCCTAGCATGTCCCTTGCCAGAGCATCCACATGGATTCTTGCATTCCACTTCTCATTCCATGCTAATTTAGGAAACCCTGATGCTCTCTTCCTCTCCATCGAGACTACTGACTCCTTGAGTAAAGATACCCTTCATTTATTTCTCCTAGTCACACTGTATTGAAATCATTTTTTATCCTGTGGATACGAGCTACTGCAAGCCTATTAATTTCCAAAAATGTAGAGACGTTAGTATCAAATATGCATCCATGTTACAGTCAGGAAGGATAAGGGGAAGCTTACATGCAAAATATCCTCTTGACTTTGTATTTCTGCTTGTGATTCTTTTATGAGAGCTGCAACACAAGGAAACTTCTAGCTGAAAATGTGCCCAGGAATTTAAATATTTTTGTTGTTTTCTTCTCGTTTTTTTGGTTTATATTGTTTTTCCAGTGACTCATTCCTCCTCCCTTCAACCAAAATAAGGTTTGTTTTTAGAAAATTAGGTGAGGCTAGTCATTAAGTATAGAAGGCAATCAACTGCCTTAGTCCATTTGGGCTGCTATACCACAAATACCATAGACTGAGTGGCTTAAACAAGAAACATTTATTTCTTATAGTTCTGGAGGCTGTGAAGTCCAAGATCAAGGCACCAGCAGTTTTTGGTGTCTGGTGAGAGCCCATTTCCTGTTTGCAGACTGCCTGCCATCTTCTTGCTGTGTCCTCAAAGGCAGAAGGGCCAAGAGAGCTCTCTGGGGTCTCTTTTATAAGGGCACTAATTCCATTGAATAGGGCTCCACTCTCATGACCTGTCTAACCTATCAAAGTCCACACCTCCTAGTTGCCATCAGTTTGGGGGTTAGGATGTCAACACATGAATTCTGGAGGTGAGAAATATTCAATCCATAACATCAACTCCTTTGCTTGTTTAAACTTTCTTAATGAAATATCACAACTTAAAATACCATAAACACCATAAAACCAATTCTTACTCAGCCCTTTTAGCCATTACTGTAACTTTATTATTTTTTAATTCTATTTATTATTCATGTTGCTCACAAGGCCACGTGGTGGTAGAGGCACTGCATGTTCCTCATGTTCCATATATATTAAATTTGC
Organism: Lagenorhynchus albirostris; assembly: GCF_949774975.1. NCBI lineage: Eukaryota > Metazoa > Chordata > Mammalia > Artiodactyla > Delphinidae > Lagenorhynchus > Lagenorhynchus albirostris. Next base: position 42,016,052 of record NC_083110.1, on the reverse strand, counting down.
CTAACAATCAATTTTACTGTCTTTTTCTCTAACCTAAGTTCTTTTAGCCTTTATATAATGTATTTAATTTTCAGACCATTTAATTTCCTTGAAGGCCCTCCTCTGAATCCTTTCCTGGTACTTGAGCTCTCTCTATTTACAGAGGCCAGAAAAGAACAATCATCACTTCTCTCAGGTGTTTTAAAGATACATGAATGAAAATAAATGAAGCACTTGAAATTTCTAAGGCTGTCTCTTTGTAATGTAATTTCCATATATATTAATAGATGTGATTCTAAAAGAATATTGTGACATTGCTGGAAACAGGGTTATTAAATTAAGCACATTTGTTAAACATAAAGAAAACATAAAGGTAGGGTCATTTCACACAGGGTCAAAGGCCAAGTTATACAAGAAACCAAGACTAGATTCCGGGCTTTGCTTCTGTTGCTACATTCTTTTCTAGAACATGTTGAAGTTTACGTTTTGTCTATTGCATTCTTAGTAATAGGGCTCATATAAGAAGCATAGGCTAGGTTCTTTCTTTGGCACTTATTTAACTATGGGATAAATCTATATTAAATGTTTGATTATATAAATGAAACAACAATGTATTTAATTATTTTCAAATTTACAATCATGACATTTGTAAGTAACTCTTAAAACAACTTTAAATAACTAATCTGTGTAGCATTAATATCAGAAGTATACTTTTCTCCAGTATGTACTTTTTTGGTTTATTTCACCATTTGGCACCTCCCTATGGGGCAAAAAGAACTAAGATTGGATAACCAAAAAAACATAACAAAACAAAAAGAAAACAAAAAAAACACACAGACAAAAAAACTAATGTGATGCACTTGCTCTGTGTGTGTATGTGTGTAATCTCTGAAAATATTACCTCATATTCATAGTGTTTGTTACAGTTTTCCAAACACTTGCAAATAAAACACATTGATGGGCACAAACTACTTACAAAAAATGGAAGGCAGACAGTAGCTATTCTTTTATGCCTTTTAAATACATTAAAACTGATTCATGCCCAGATAATTTAAGTAACTCATTCAAAATCTAACTTAGGTCTGTGCACCTATTTTTTTGGTAAATGCCTGAGACAAATATTCATTGATTTCCTTCTATGTGCCAGGCAGTATTCTAGTCCCCTGGAATACAGCAGTGGAAAAAGAAAGAATAGTGGCTTTAATCACTTTGCCAAAGCCATGGACATATCTCTCAGACAGAGAAGGTGGTTAAGCAGATTTAACAGATACCTGTACACAACCCAGGTCTGTACAACTAGGCAATAGTCTGGTATTCCTAGTCTAAACCCTTATTTATATGTGAGTAAAATCAATTATATGTATTTAAGAGAAACTGAACATATCTTCAATCTCAACCCCCACTGAATATGTCTCAAAATCTAAGCAAGTTTTTTCCCCTGCCTTGGGGCTTGAGTACTTAATTTTTATGTTATCATTTTTATTCTTAAAGTGATATAAAATTATAATATTTCCAAGGACTATCATATCTGAATTCAGACTGTCTGATACTTTATGGAATTTAAATTGGTATGGATGTTCATTGAAGACAGCAGACATTAAAGATCACTGAGTAAAATGCTACACTGGACCAGGAAGATCAAGATAGTGCAGAAGGAGGATGTTGAACTCACCTCCTCCATAAACACATCAAAAATACATGATAAGCAAGTCTCACTGAAAATTAACTGGAGACTGGCAGTGAGACACTTGTACAATGAAGGCTGTAAGAAAGATCCACACGGAATCGGGAAGGAAGGGAAAAGAAGCAATCAGGTCAGGACCTGTGCCCCTGAGGGGGTACACAGCTAAGAAAACTAGACTCTTCTCTTGAAGAGCGCACACTCACTTACCTACTCCTGAAACAAGGCTGAGAAAGCATATTGAAACTGCACAAGACTCTGGTTGGTTCCCTGCAATCACTCTGGCGCAGGCAACAGTCTAAGCCTAGCACCCCCTCCAGCCCCACGTGCTTCAGGATGCAGCTCCATACAAGGGCAAGGGCTGGAGCAGCCAAGGGGAGTGTTCAGCTGTGAGGGACAGAGTCAGCTCAGACCCAGGAGGGAAAGTGAAAGGGGCAGCGGCAGCCATTTCTGGCACTTATGGAGGCAGTACATCACGGGCAGTCTGGAACTCTGACTGGGTCCAGGGCTACCTCAGTCTGCACCCTGACCCACACTGAGAGCCAGCTCTACGCCCTCTTACTCCAGCAATGCTTCCCTCTGGAGCAAGGGTGCCAGTGCTGGAAAGAGCACACACTTAGAGGGAATGTTACCAACTCAGACCGGACCCTCAGGGATTCTGCTCCAGCAACTTAGGACCCATCCCGACTCCCAGGGGAGTAGTGTTAGCCACTGAGCAGAGAAGGAGCCCCAGCCAACAAATAGCTCTGGCTCTAGCCCCTCCATCTCCAGCCCCACCTCCTACCAAGGTAACAGCTGCTAGCCCATCCTGGGGAAAGACGTGATTGGTGAGCACATCAGATATAGCTCTCCCACCAAAGCCATTGGTCACATGCAGACTATATAGGGATGCTCCCACACAAGGACACCCCTTCAAGACCACAACAGCCAAGACACAAGACATTGCTTAAAGAAAATAATTAAGGTATAAATATTTGGAGAAGTATGTCAAGTTCATTGGTAAAAAGACTCAATAGTGTAAAGACATGTATTCTTTCAAAATAGAGTTATTTCAGCATACTTTTTTCCAGATATTCACAAGCCAACGCTAACATTTTTATAGGGAAATAATACTTTGTAAAGGCAGATCAAGTTCAGGGAATTAATGCTATGTAAATTTGTCTTACTATAAAGCTAAAATAAGGGAGTGTAGCATTGGCATAGAATGATCAAAGAGTTCAATAAAACAGAAAACACATTCCCACTCTGTGGTTAAATACTTAACAAAGACACTAATTCAACTAAGTGAGAAAGAAAAAAAATCAACAAATGAAATTGTATCTACTAGCTTTTTTTTAAGGAAAGGGGCTTAACCTTGCATCATATTATACATAAAAAATTAACACAAAAATATACAAGCTAAAATTATAGCTCCTAAAAGAAAACATAGATGGATACTTAAGTAAACAATCATAAAAAACAACATGCTTATCAAAAGATCCTGTTAAAGGAAATGAAAAAGCAAGCCACAGATTGAGAAGAAATATTCACATATACATTTCTGATATAAACTTATATATCCAGAATACATAAGAACATCCAACAAATCAATAAAAATAAAAGAAAACCAATGGGCAAAAAAACTTGGACAGGCTCCACAAAAAAATAAAATATATAAATGGCTAATAACTAATAAGCATGAAAATGATGGTCAATATCACTATTCATCAGAGAAATGCCAATAAATTTCACAATAAGATACCACAGTACACCACTACTGTGGAAAAAAAGACTAATGAGTAATAAGCAAATATCAGAAGATGTACTAAGTAATTTGATTTTCACACATTACAGGTGGGATGTAAACTTGTACAACAACTTTGGAAAACTGTTTTTTTTAAGTTTATTATATACATTTTATGATGCAACAATTCAATCCAAATGTTATTTTTAGAAAAATAAAAATATATACCCACAAATATAGATTGATTACAAGAATGGTCATTGCAGCTTTATTCTTAAAAGTAATATTTTGAAACAACTCAAATGTCCCTCACAGGAGAATAGATAAACAGATTGTGATATATTCATATAATGCAATATTACTCAGAAATTATGAGAAATGAACTACTGATTCACACAATAGCATGAAAACAATTATTTAAATGTTGAGTGAAAGAATTCAAAACAAAAGACTGCATACATTCTGAGTCCATTTCCATAAAGTTTAAGTAATCTAAAGAGATAGATACAAATCAGCATAGTGATTGTCCCTGTGAGATGAGAAGAAAGGAATGGGGGGAATCTCCAGAGTGAAGGCAATATTCTATACCTTAATTTGTGTGATGCTTAAACATGTGTATACATTTGGCAAAACTCTCAGAACTGTCTCCTTAATACATGGGCATTTTATAATATATAAACATATATCAATTTTAAAAATTAAAAAATAAGAGTTGACAATATACATTTCTACTTTTCATTTATTAAATAATTATCACTGGTATTAAGCAGCTAGTTAATTTCTGCTCATTTGCTATTCTTATGTGGTTGATACATTTAAAGTTCAATTTGTGGTCTCTGAATGTGTCCAACAGCATATCCTTCTATGATTTAGAATCCCTGACACTAACTCCATAATGCCTTATAGGTCTCCCTAGTTACATGCAGCTCATTCCAATGTTCTTATTTATTGCTGAGTTTATTAGAATGCTCTCTGTGTTTCCTACATTGCTTTCTCTAACTTGTCCTGGTACTTCCCCATGGACAAAAAGGAAGTGTTTGAAATTATTAATAAATACTTTAAAGAGAATGTTTCACCTCTATCTAGAAATGTGTCTCCTTAATTTATAATAATATAAATGCACCTCATATCAAGCTGTCTCTTCTAAAGCAATTAAACAATATTTTCTAACATTTTGTCCCCCTTTCTAGAATGTGAGAGCCAAATTAATTTTTCCCTTTCAAAGTGTTAACAGCTTGAGAAATTGGACTCAGTGAGATAGTCTGGACAAGCCGTATAAACTTCTTCCCCCAACCAAACATTCTTCTATTTAAGTGTACTATGCGCTGTATTTCAGAACCACAGAGCTCTGCAGAGAGAGGAGGGGATAAAAAAGGAAGAAAAGGAAAAGAAAACACATGCAAGAAGGACTTGTATTTAAATAGAGATAACTAAAGTTAGAGTAAGAAATAATCAGAATAAGAAATTGCAGGATAGCCATGAAGAATGCACAATCTATATAATTTTGAAAACAATAAAACCCAGTTTTGCATATTTGAATGTCCCCCTTATGGAAGAGAAAGGACTTTCATGTAGCTTTTTTATCATGTATTCAATATCAATATGAATTGGAAAATGACATGTTAAAGTGTTTCCATTTATAGGAATATAAACAAGACTGTTAAAGTGTTTACATTTATAGGAATAAAAACAAAGTACAGGTAAATGTTATTGGAGGAAAAACATGGTTCATATCAGCCAGTGTCTCCACATTAGTACACTCATTTGGAATGGGGATTTTTTCCCCCAAATCTGCACAACTTCATGCAAATAAAATGAATATGGAGCAGAATGGTTGAGATTTGTAGATGTTCATATTAATAACTGCAAGATTGAGAAGTTGAGATACAATTTTATCTAAATGAGTACTTCATATAAAAACCAAATTGTAGGGCTTCCCTGGTGGCACAGTGGTTGAGAGTCCGCCTGCCGATGCAGGGGACACAGGTTCATGCCCCGGTCTGGGAAGATCCCACATGCCGCGGAGCGGCTGGGCCCGTGATCCATGGCCGCTGAGCCTGCGCGTGCGGAGCCTGTGCTCTGCAACGGGAGAGCCGACAACAATGAGAGGCCCATGTACCGCAAAAAAAATAAAAATAAAAAAATAAAATTTCGTAAGCTACCAGCCACAGAAGCCCTTTAATGAGTGGTCAATATATCTGAACTCTGTAAAATTGCTTTTATTTATAAATATTCTAACTGGATAACTCTGTTCTTAAGAATGCAAAAATCGACCAAATCAAACTCTTCTGAGAAAAGCTTTCACACAATCTGCCCAAGTGTACAGAGCAAGGCAGACTGCTATTGTAGACCTTTATTTCTTCTTTTTTTTTTTTTTGTATGCCTGCTCTATCTAACTTGATACAGAAGAAAAAATAGGAAACAAAATAATTATCTGTTATCTTAATTGCTTCTGGTATTATGTGGACTCCTTCTATCCTTGAGCTATTTCAGTGTGGGCAGAAAAATCAGTTGACATATTGCCCAGTGGTATCACTTGAACACTGACACCTTCCTCTTGCATTCTGTCCAACTCTTCACACTCAACAGGAGACACAGGATTCTGAATAGAAATGCTGGCACAATCTGATGAATGCTGTCAGAGCTCACCAGTGTGAAGTCCATGGGTACTAATGATCATGCCACAAGCTGCTGGCAGGAAATTATTAACAATATTGCCTGAGATCTGCAAACCTCTGGCATATCAATTAGCAGAAGCACACACCGTCAATTTTAACCTCCAGATTAAACACCCAGAATAAAAGAGAATCTTATATGAGGGGCATGGCGATTTTCTGGATATTCTGAGCATTTGGTATTGGTATCATGTTTGTTTCATACTATTATAATTACTGTGAAATGGCTCAAATTAGTCTGATTCCTCAAATCCAATTTTGATGATTTACTGATTTTGAGGATACCAAGGGGGTGGTGTTAGGAGTAGGTTGGGAGGGGCCTAGGGGGTGACTAAGAAAGATGCTTATAATAATTTAAGGAGATTCTCTCTCCCTTTTAGGAAAATGGCTACAGATAAGGGCACTTAGAGTTCATGATAAATTTGTTCAAATTGCTTCTTGATCCTTCTTAGTTACCTACCACAATCATTTGCACATAGACTGCACAAACACCTGCAATTCCTTGCTTGGCAAACATTCACTAAGTGCCTTCTCAGTTTCAGACATGGTCCTAGTTTTTGTGATAGGAAATAGGTAAGTAAGGCAAGGTTCTAACACTGAGAAGTTTACAATTGGGTTTTTGCTTTTTTCCCCACAAATTAATAAGTTGAAACAACCGGCGTTAAACCATCTCAATGACCCCTTTTTCCGACTGTGGACTTATTTCTGTATACTGAAATACATTTTCAATCCATAAACCCCTCCATTCTACAACAGGCTATACATGCAGAGGCGGGGGGTGGCTGTGGTTCATGGTGGGGACAAGGACATTGGCAGCAGAAGTTATGGGAAGTATTCCCTGGCGTAAGCCCTCCCAGAGTCTGTCATTAGCCCCATCAGAGAGCCCAGGTAGTCTCCAGTGTTGGGTTGCCTCAGGCCAAACAACCAACAGATAGGGAACCCAGCCCCACCCATCAACAGTCAAGTGGATTAAAGTTTTACTGAGCTCTGCCCACCAGAGTAACATTCAGCTCTACCCACCACCAGTCCCTCCCATCAGGAAACTTACACAAGCCTCTTAGACAGCCTCATCCACCAGAGGGCAGACAGCAGAAGCAAGAAGAACCACAATCCTGCAGCCTGTGGAACAAAAACCACATTCGCAGAAAGATAGACAAGATGAAAAGGCAGAGGGCTGTGTACCAGATGAAGGAACAAGATAAAACCCCAGAAAAACAACTAAATGAAGTGGAGATAGGCAACCTTCAATAAAAAGAATTCAGAATAATGATAGTGAAGATGATCCAGGACCTCGGAAAAAGAATGGAGGCAAAGATCGAGAATATGCAAGAAATGTTTAACAGAGACCTAGAAGAATTAAAGAACAAAGAAACAGAGATGAACAATACAATAACTGAAATGAAAACTACACTAGAAGGAATCAATAGCAGAATAACTGAGGCAGAAGAACGGATAAGTGACCTGGAAGACAGAATGGTGGAATTCACTGCTGCGGAACAGAATAAAGAAAAAAGAATGAAAAGAAATGAAGACAGCCTAAGAGACCTCTGGAACAACATTAAACGCAACAACATTCGCATTACAGGGGTCCCAGAAGGAGAAGAGAGAGAGAAAGGACCCAAGAAAATATTTGAAGAGAATATAGTCAAAAACTTCCCTAATATGGGAAAGGAAATAGCCGCCCAAGTCCAGGAAGTGCAGAGAGTCCCATACAGGATAAACCCAAGCAGAAACATGCCAAGACACATAGTAATCAAATTGGCAAAAATTAAAGACAAAGAAAAATTATTGAAAGCAGCAAGGGAAAAACGACAAATAACATATAAGGGAACTCCCATAAGGTTAACAGCTGATTTCTCAGCAGAAACTCTACAAGCCAGAAGGGAGTGGCATGATATACTTAAAGTGATGAAAGGGAAGAAGCTAAACCAAGATTACTCTACCCAGCGAGGATATCATTCAGATTCCATGGAGAAATAAAAAGCTTTACAGACAAGCAAAAGCTAAGAGAATTCAGCACCACCAAACCAGCTCTACAACAAATGCTAAAGGAACTTCTCTAAGTGGGAAACACAAGAGAAGAAAAGGACCTACAAAAACAAAGCCAAAACAATTAAGAAAATGGTCATAGGAATATACATAGCGATAATTACCTTAAACGTGAATGGATTAAATGCTCCAACCAAAAGACACAGGCTTGCTGAATGGATACAAAAACAAGACCCATATATATGCTGTCTACAAGAGACCCACTTCAGACCTATGGACACATGCAGACTGAAAGTGAGGGGATGGAAAAAGGTATTCCATGCAAATGGAAATAAAAAGAAAGCTGGAATAACAATACTCATATCAGATAGAATAGACTTTAAAATAAAGAATGTTACAAGAGACAAGGAAGGACACTACATAATGATCAAGGGATCAATCCAAGAAGAAGATAAAACAATTATAAATATATATGCACCCAACATAGGAGCACCTCAATACATAAGGTTACTGCTAACAGCTATAAAAGAGGAAATTGACAGTAACACAATAATAGTGGGGGACTTTAACACCTCACTTACACCAATGGACAGATCATCCAAAATGAAAATAAATAAGGAAACAGAAGCTTTAAATGCCACAATAGACCAGATAGATTTAATTGATATTTATAGGATATTCCATCCAAAAACAGCAGATTACACTTTCTTCTCAAGTGCGCACAGAACATTCTCCAGGATAGATCACATGTTGGGTCACAAATCAAGCTACAGTAAATTTAAGAAAATTGAAATCATATCAAGCATCTTTTCTGACCAAAACGCTATGAGATTAGAAATGAATTACAGGGAAAAAACGTTAAAAAATACAAACACATGGAGGCTAAACAATACGTTACTAAATAAAAAGAGATCACTGAAGAAATCAAAGAGGAAATCAAAAAATACCTAGAGACAAATGACAATGAAAACACAACGATCCAAAACCTACGGGATGAGGCAAAAGCAGTTCTAAGAGGGAAGTTTATAGCTATACAAGCCTACTTCAAGAAACAAGAAAAATCTCAAATAAACAATCTAACCTTACACCTAAAGGAACTAGAGAAAGAAGAACAAACAAAACCCAAAGTTAGCAGAAGGAAAGAAATCATAAAGATCAGAGCAGAAATAAATGAAATAGAAACAAAGAAAACAATAGCAAAGATCAATAAAACTAAAAGCTGGTTCTTTGAGAAGATAAACGAAATTGATAAACCATTAGCCAGACTCATCAAGAAAAAGAGGGAGAGGACTCAAATCACGAAAATTAGAAATGAAAAAGGAGAAGTTACAACAGACACCGCAGAAATACAAAGCATCCTAAGAGACTACTACAAGCAACTCTATACCAATAAAATGGACATTCTGGATAAATGGACAAATTCTTACAAAGGTATAACCTTCCAAGACTGAACCAGGAAGAAATAGAAAATATGAACAGAACAATCACAAGTAATGAAATTGAAACTGTGATTAAAAATCTTCCAACAAACAAAAGTCCCGGACCAGGTGGCTTCACAGGGGAATTCTATCAAACATTTAGAGACGAGCTAACACCCATACTTCTCAAACTCTTCCAAAAAATTGCGGAGGAAGGAACACTCCCAAACTCATTCTATGAGGCCACCATCACCCTGATACCAAAACCAGACAAAGATACTACAAAAAAAGAAAAGTACAGACCAATAGCACTGATGAATATAGATGCAAAAATCCTCAACAAAATACTAGCAAACAGAATCCAACAACACATTAAAATGATCATATACCAGGATCAAGTGGGATTTATCCCAGGGATGCAAAGATTCTTCAATATACATAAATCAATCAATGTGATAAACCATATTAACAAATTAAAGAATAAAAACCATATGAAAACCTCAATAGATGCAGAAAAAGCTTTTGACAAAATTCAATACCATTTATGATAAAAACTCTCCAGAAAGTGGGCATAGAGGGAAACTACCTCAACATAATAAAGGCCATATATGACAAACCCACAGCAAACATCATTCTCAATGGTAGAAACTGAAACCATTTCTTCTAAGATCAGGAATAAGACAAGGTTGCCCACTCTCACCACTATTTTTCAACATAGTTTTGGAAGTCCTAGCCACAGCAAGCAGAGAAGAAAAAGAAATAAAAGGAATACAAATTGGAAAAGAAGAAGTAAAACTGTTACTGTTTGCAGATGACATGATACTATACATAGAGAATCCTAAAGATGCCACCGGAAAACTACTAGAGCTAATCAATGAATTTGGTAAAAGTTGCAGGATACAAAATTAATGCACAGAAAACTCTTGCATTCCTATACACTAATGATGAAAAATCTGAAAGAGAAATTAAGAAAACACTCCCATTTACCACTGCAACAAAAAGAATAAAATACCTAGGAATAAACCTACCTAGGGAGGCAAAAGACCTGTATGCAGAAAACTATAAGACACTGATGAAAGAAATTAAAGATGATACCAACAGATGGAGAGATATACCATGTTCTTTAGTGGAAGAATCAATATTGTGAAAATGACTATACTACCCAAAGCAATCTAGATTCAATGCAATCCCTATCAAATTACCAATGGCATTTTTTACAGAACTAGAACAAAAAATCTTAAAATTTTTATGGAGATGCAGTCATAAAAGGGAAACACAAAAAACACTTGTGCTAATGGAAGTGTTTAGTATCTTGACTGTAGTGATGAATACATGAAACTACACATGACAGAACTGTATAGAACTATATACACACACACGTAAAAGTAAAACTGGAAATATCTGCATAAAATTATTTGATTATATCAATGCCAATATCCTGGTTGTGACATTATACTATAGTCTGAATGTGGTTATACATTCTTTCAAAAAAGTTCAGTTAAATATAAAAATGATAATATTTCAAATATATTTCCCAGATCTAAAACATAGACATTTTTTAGATTATAATGGTAATCTGAGTTCTTCCCAAATTGAATGAAAGTTAAACCACACAATATTCCATCAATATGAAATTTCAGAACTTAGTACAAAGAAAACATGTTCCAATTATATAATTTCATACAAAGGATCATGAATCAGAATGGCATTGGAATAATAGCAGTGCTAAAAGCTAGAACATAATGGAACATGCCTTCTGTATTCTGTGGGAAAATTGTTTCCAACCTACATGTCAATATTCAACCAAACTCCCTTTATATGTTTGGCATGTAAAATATCTATAAATAGGGCTTTCCTGGTGGCGCAGTGGTTGAGAATCTTCCTGCTAATGCAGGGGACACGGGTTCGAGCCCTGGTCTGGGAAGATCCCACATGCCGCGGAGCAACTAGGCCCGTGAGCCACAACTACTGAGCCTGCGCGTCTGGAGCCTGTGCTCCGCAACAAGAGAGTCCACAATAGTGAGAGGCCCGCGCACCACGATGAAGAGTGGCCCCCGCTTGCCACAACTCCACAACTAGAGAAACCCCTTGCACAGAAGCGAAGACCCAACACAGCCAAAAAAATAAAAAATAAATAAACAAATGTTGGGTTTAAAAAAAAAATCTATAAATAGTATCTTCTATGTTTGAGGAGGGCATATAGTGATATTTTCAAACATATGAAGTTTCAGAAACTTTGCTACCCAATGACCGTGTCTCGGTATCATATTAGAGGATGTTTCACACCGTAATAAAGAAATAAATGAGAATAAAGAAGTCATGGGCCTCAGAAAACAGGCAATTCAAATAGATAACAGACAAGAGCAATTCCCAGAATAAGGTTGGAGGAACATATCTCTATGACAACTCTTCATCAAGCCTAGGAAGCCATTGTGTGAGAGTCAAATGGTCAGAGGGCCCTGGGAGAGATTTCTTCAAAAAGAAAAAAAAATAATGGATTATCTAATCTATCAACACATATTACAAAGAAGCTTTACAAAACTGAGAATCATGAGTTGAATTTGTGATATGGACATAGAAAACTATGTAAGTGGAAACATAAAAGACCACTGTAACCAAGAAACAAAATGATGTAAAGGAAATGAAGAGCAATCATAGGATACTGCATGGCATAGATCTGTATAGCTTTTCTTTGGAAACAATATAATAAAATTGCACAGTGACTAAATTTATGATATAGTGATAGAGGGAAGATTAGTACAGGAAAGTATGTGTGGAGTAGTTAAGGGATGCTAAATCCTAATCTTCCATAGGAGAAAAAGAAATCAATACATAATATTTATAAGTTAAAAATCAAAAAGTAGAAATGGAGGGACATTGTTCAAAGATATGAAAGGATACGAAAATCAACTAAAGGATTTGAAAATGATTGCCTCTGAGGAAAAGGAAATGGTAAAGGAAGGAAACATATGACAGTACAGCTTTATTAAAACATCATATAATTATTTGATACTTTATATATTCTGAAATCCATATATCTCTATCTATATATATGTATATCTAGATATACACACATATACATATATACACACACATTTAGATATTAATGCACGTATAGATATACATATTAACATTTAATATATCTTACAAATTTCAATTCATTCTAAGAACATTTTAAATTCATCAGAAATTAACTTGTCTTACATAAGGCTATATGAATTTCACATTTTAGTTATAACTTTAAGAACATAATACTAAAAATATTTACTTTCCCATAAAAAGAAAAATGCTTTTAAAGCTACTGAAACACAAGTCAAATAGGATGTTTATTACTAAAGAAAATATAACAGAATTAAATGACAGTAATTTTTACCAAAATGGATGGAAAATTGATATAAGATAAATGGATTTATATACATAAAAACCCATTCATAAAATATTAAAAAGAATATGCCTATGGAAAAATGTTATGAAAATGATCTACCTTCCCTATTTCACAGTTAAGCAGAATTATGGATGGTACTGAGAGATGTCGCATATCAAAGCTGTGCCCTGCAATGTTCACTATAGCATTCAAATAAAAACTAACATTGAAAATATCATTCATCATCAAGGAATTCAGAAAGTATTTCTGAGGTTATCTGCAATATTTTGATCTGATGTCCTCATAGAAACTTCATTTGGAAGACTGGTAGAAAAAGTATCTGAATTATAGCTAATAACTTTATATTTTAATGTCAGCTTTAAATTTTATAAAGGTATCAAATATTCATAAAATTAAAAATATGCTTATATTTTTTGAGCAACTAAATTTTAAGTGCTTTTATTAGGCAGAATTTTTACAACAAATAACTGCCACAATCTGTTTTCTTTTCTTTTCTTTCTTTTTTTGATAATACTTATAAAAAGAAATCACCTGAAATGCATGGAAAATTTTAATTCATAATGAAAACAGTATAATCAATAGTTATAAACAAAAGGTACACTTAGAAGACTTCTGTCTCTGCTAACAATAGATCATTTGGTATTGAATCTATCCTCATATCAAAAACAACTGGAAAAATATGTAAAAAGTTACAGACTCTGTAAACCATGCATTTTTCACAGAAACAGAACACGAACTGTATAATTTGTATGGAACCACAAAAGACCTTGAATAGCCAAAACAATCATGAGAAAGAAGAACAAAGCTGGAAGTACCACACTCCCTGATTTCAAAACTATAATTATCAAAATAGTATGATATTGGCATAAAAAAAGGACACATAGATCAATGCAACAGAATAGAAAGCTCAGAAATAAACCCAGGCTTATATGGTAAATTAATTTACAACAAAGGAGCCAAGAACATACAATGAGGAAAAGACAGCCTCTTCAATAAATGGTGTTGGACAGTCACATGAAAAAGAATGAAACTAGACTAAAACCTTATACCACACACAAAAGTTAACTAAAATTGAATTAAAGACTTGAATGTAAGGCCTGAAACCATAAAACTCCTAGAAGGAAACATAGATGATAATGTCCTTAACATAGGTTTTAGCAATAATGTTTTGAATCTGACACCAAAAACAAAAGCAGCAAAAAAAAAAATAATAAAGTGGGACTATATAAACCTAAAAATCTGCTGCACAGCAAAGGAAATCATGAACAAAATGAAAAGGCAACCTACAAAAGGGAGAAAATATTTGTGAATCGTATATCCAATAAGGGGTTAATATTCAAAATATATAACAAACTCATACAACTCAATAGTAAAACAACAATCTGCTTAAAAAAAATGTACAGAGGACCTGAATAAACATTTTTCCAAAGATATACAGATAGCTAACAGGCACATTAAAAGATGCTCAACATGACCAATCGTCAGAGAAATGCAACTCAAAACCACAATGAGGTATCACCTCACACTTGTCAGAATTATAAAAAAAAGACAGCAAATAACGAGTGCTGAAGAGGGTGTGGAGAAAAGGGAACCCTTGAACACTGTTAGTGGGAATGTAACTTGGTGCAGCCACCATGAAAAACAGCATTAAGTTTCCTCAAAAAATTAAAAATAGAACTACCATATAATAAAGCATTCCATTTCTGGGCATTTATCCAAAGAGAACAAAAACTGTAATTTAAAAAGATATATGCACATCCATGTTCACTGCAGCATTATTTACAATAGCCAAGATATGGAAACAACCTAAATGCCCACTGTTGGATGAATGGATAAAGAAGATGGACTACTACTTAGCCACGAAAAAGAATGGAATCTTGCCATTTGTAACAACATGCTGGACCTTGAGGGCATTATGCTAAGTGAAATAAATCAGAGAAAGACAAATACTATATGATTTCACTTACATGTAGAATCTAAAACAACAAAATAGAAAAACAAAGCAAAACAACAACAAAACACAATCTCATAGATACAGACAACAGACTGGTAGTTGCCAGAGGGGAGGGCGGTGGGGGTGGGCAAAGTGGGTGAAGCAGGTCAAAAGGTGCAAATTTCCAGGTATAAAATAAATAAGTCATAAGGATGTGAGGTATAGCATGTACTGCAGTGCATATTTGAAAGTTGCTAAGAGAATAAATCTTAAAAATTTTCATCATAAGAAAAAACTTTTGTAACTATGTATGGTAAGGGATGGTAACTAGACTTATTGTGGTGATCATTTTGCAATGTACCCCAATACGAAATCATTACATTGTACACCTGAAACTAATATAATGTTATATATCAATTATATCTCAATTTTTTAACTATTAAATTATATCATTTCACAGGTGATAGAAAGATCCTCTTCTCCTTAAGTATGTCTCCCACAGTTCTTGAAATGCCACCATTAGGTATCACTTATGATAGGAAACAGGACAAGAATGAAACGTGAATTTAAAGACTGCACATTGTTCTAAATTATTTTTCATCTAGGTAAAGATAGGATCATGATAAGTACCAACAGGAAAGAATGAATTATGCAAGTATAAGTAGAAAACTCCCCAAAGCAAGATGCCCTATTTCACATATTTTTAACACTGATTCCAGTCATATGATAAAGGACCATCACAGACACTCGCTTTTAATATTTGTAGGAGGAAATCTAGACTCTCAGACACAGATAAGGATGAACAGTTCAAAGTACTCCCAGGTCAGATTTAATTGTTTAGATTCTCTTACAGGTGAGGCCATTGAAACTTCTGTGGCTCCAACTAAAAATTTACCCAAGAATGGGAAATCCAGCATCTCAGAAATAATAGAGGTAGAGGTGAGGTTGTATTTTTTTTTTTTAACCTCTGTTTTGTTTCTTTTTTTCCTCTCTAGGAAGAACTCTTAAGAACATCTGTAATTACTCAGCAACTGTTCATATTCCTCTTTTCTTATCAGAATGGCCTGGAATGGGGAAAAAACTAGAAGAGAAAGAACCATGTCTGGAACAAAGTGAGCAAACACACTGAACTTGTGTTGCAACTTACCACACCTTGCCATGGCAGACACTGCTAATCCACCTCTGCAGTGGTTCCTACTGGGCTCCTGTTCAGTGACACAATCTTTATTAACACATTCACCAGGAAGCACCTACACATCAGGGGTGCTGGTGCCCAAGAGATTAAATAATTTTTCTACTTCAGCTCATGTATGAAGTTTGACTTAATTATAAAACTGGAATGTATCAAAAGTGTATTCCTATTCTTGGCAATAAAGTTTAATCATCACTGTACTTCCTTCACATCCACCATCAAAAGAAAGCAGAAGTTCATGTGGACCTAAAAGTACCAGCAGTCTATACCTTGCAATATATTTGTTAATTATTAACAATAACTAACCTGGGGAGAATTTGTGCTTTCAAGTGCTGTACCAAGTAATTTCATGGATTATATCAAGTATTACTCACAAGAATATTATGAGAGAGGAAACCTAGAATAAGAGAATTTATAGATGAAGAAACCTAGAAGAAGAGAAATTATTTGACTTCGTGAAAATAATATAGATATTGAGTGGTGGAATCATTATATTAATCTGACACCAAACAAAAATATCTAAGTCCAAAGCTTTCATTCTTAAGATTTTGAGGTTTCATTAACAACTGCTATTTTGAAAATTTGCACCCTGATTATGTTTTTTAAATCTCTCTCTCTCTCTCTCTCTCTCTATGTGTGTGTCTCCTTCTCTCTCTCTCTCTCACTCTTTACATATATAAATACTTCTATCATTTCTTCAGTTAAAAAAAAAACACTCTGTACCTGAATTTTATAATTGAGAAACTGGAAAAAAGCAAAACAAATTATAAGACAAAGGACTGTAGAGGTGAAATTCTCCTTTAATGCTTAATCTCAAAAGTGCTATTTTCTAAATAGGATTATGAATGCTGGAACTTTGTTCAATAAAACATTTATCAGGCCAAGGTGACCGAAGCCACACTCATAAAGTGCTCTTCATACAAAACATACTGCACAACACCTAAATAAAATGGATTGTAAACACGGTTTCCATACAGACAAATCAAAGAGACCTAAAAAGATGTGACAAAATAATAGAGTGAAAGAAAACATCATGAAAATACAGAATGGTCTAAACGAAGGCCTTTATCTTTTATTTGTACCTATGAACAAACGAGGCAGGCTTACTGGGAAGAGATAAATCGTCTTGAAATGAGTGATCCTCAAAGAAAAACAACAATTAATAGCTATTATGCTTTTAGAAGATTTTTATCTTCTGTTTGGACATTTAAACAGAACAAAGTATGGTGAATTTGCCAAGCCCCCAAAATTACCTCAAATTTCAACTTGAAGTACTTATCATTTATATTAATTCTGACTCACTGAGGACATTAACTCTGAAAGAGATTGTAAATACTGGATTTATAATTGTTTTTTGGAAACATCAGGTTAAGGAAGAGCTTAAAATGAGCAACATTTGCTTTGATTTTTTTCGGGGGGGGGGGGTGCTGCGCTCTACAGCATGCAGGATCTTAGTTCCCCCACCAGGGATGGAACCCATGCCCCCTGCAGTGGAAGCGCAGAGTCTTAACACTGGACCACCAGGGAAGTCCCTGCTTTGCTTCTTGAAATCAAGATTTTTTAAATACCACAAATATGTAAAACAGCTAGAGATAATTAATTATATTATGAATGATTATCAACCACGGTGGAGAAAAAGAAGAAAATATAAAACATGACTTCATTAGTTGACATATCATTTGTTCCAAAATGCCTCCTACTATTTAAAAGAGAAACCACCACATCAGCTTAACTGGATATTTTACTATGCTTGCCCTTGTTTTTCAAAACAGCAACAACATAGACACACACAAAGATTTGAGGACAAACATTTAATTTTCATCACTGGCATTAGTAAACCTCAGTGGGGCAGATATATTAGAAATCGGATACTCCTTATCCATCTGGGAGAAGGGTATTATTTTCCTAGAGGGTAGAAAATGTTTTTAGATCTATTTCTAAAGGTGTGAATGGACAAGCTCAGAGCTGTGAGCTCAGATTGATGCAAGAGGTTAAACTCTAAAACCAAAATGATAACCTCTTATTAGAATGGCAGGTCTAAAACAGATAATCATGGAAAAACTTCAGCTTTTTAGAGCTGAAGCCCTTTCTTTGAATGTGCCCAATATTTAGAGGCTTGATATTTCATTTTTTACCCAATTTGGGGAGAATGTAGAGATATAACACAGACTGATAGAGAAAGAGTAATGCAGAAAGGCTTATTAGAACCTAGAATGTGATGTAACAGCTAGATTCATCTGCGAAAACAGTTGTTATATTATCGTCTGAGAGCTCTGCTGCTTTGTATTTTAGGGGTGTAAGGCCTGTTTTTCTGGATTGAAGTGATCTATGTTAATTTCTTTTCATACCTGTATGCTACTAATCTATTTGAGAATGAAACTTTGGTGGGATGGGACTTAGATTAAACGAGAAATTTAAGACTTAGTTACTACTAATCACCGTAAATATCTGCCAAAGGCTGGCAGCTTCTCAAGCACATAAAGTCCAGAGAAACAGCCTTATCAATTTAGAACTCCATAATAAGATATCTTTTCAGAAAGTAGAAATTTGAGATCACCTAGGACTAGGCAATATCTCTGCAATTTAGAAATCACAAAGGTTGAATGTGGTAAAGATACTGTGTTTCAAAACAATTGCTCACTGCTACACACAGCAATCCCAAGGCACCTCTACACCTCAGGATATAGTTCTCAGCATTCCTTGCTGAATTGTTTTTCATCTAGATTCTTCTCCTTAGGAGACTAATGCTGGAAGTTTTCCCCAAGCCAAATAGAAAGAAAAGACGTTTTTGCTTTCTGTCATTTGACACACCAACCTCAAACTTCTTTTTAGATATTTTCTCACATGTGTGTTGTTTTCATTCTCTGTGGTATTTTTATCTGGCATTTAAAATTCCCAGCTGCAAACCAGTTTTCTGGAGAGAGCTCAGCGCTGTGTCTCTGAATTTCCTATTTATTTTTCTTTCTCTCACAGATATAATTTCATTATCGAGAGGACAGGAAAGGACATTTGATAATAATATTCATTAAAACATATTACCTTCTAGACGACAATCTAAATAAAATTAATTTACATGAATATTTAGTTTTATTGCTAAAATATGAATATGAATAGAACAAAGCTTTATTAAGGAAGATGAATGTCATATAATGCAGAATGGTGAAATGCTATTGTAAAGCTGTCTTTTGTTAAAGTCTGAGAAGAGTGTGAAAAAATAAAAACAGATTCATTACAACTAAGCTGTCTAAGTGATAGCTGCCAGTAGGAGAACTGTAGACACAGACATTAGATATCTGATGAAGTTACCCAACTGCCCATTTTCTCTTGTAATGTTGATGCCAAAAACATTTTTCCTTTAGTGTAACACTTTGCTTTCCCTTGTATGTGAGAATCTGAGTTATTCTTTTATGATGTCAAGATAGTTATCTGTGTAGTACCTTCTGATAATCATTTACTTATATTTAGCTTTTCATGTATTTGTGTCTTTAGTCTCTAAACCAAACTATCTCAAAGTTTATAGGCTCTCGAATTTTTTTCTTTATTTTAATTTCCCTTACCACCTAGGAAGGTGGCTTGCACATCACAGCTTCTGATATTTTTGTTTGGTGTTTGAGGACATGTTTTATATTTCCAGGATAAATGTATTTTCTCTACTAAATGCTACTTCTTGATTAAATGTTCCTGTATTCATACATTTTTGACACTGCCTATTCTATGAAACCCTAACATTTCAGAACAAACTGGTATTTTGTCCTATCAGGTTAAATTTAGCTGTCTAGAGTCTAAACTCTGGGATTTACCCCCAAATTTAGTAATCCTTTACTTTCGTTTGCTGTGAAGACATCTGATGAAAATAATATCAGGGCTCTCTAGACTGTATGTTTAAAAGGATTTGGCTAGGATAACAAAATTTCACCTTTCTAAATAAAATTATAAATATTACATTCATCTTTGGCCTTAGTATCCTTTCATTGATTTAATTCTGTTTTTGAAAACCATTTTAGACTTTGTGATTTCCCTAATGGATATTCACCCATTCTTAAACTTCTGAACAAAAAGTGTAACCTGGTGTCCCTCAATTCAAAGTAACCTGGTAGTCCTAAGAGTATTACTAATTTTCAACTCACAAAACTCAGGCTGCAGTATTATCCCTACTGAGGCTTTATCAACTTGTCAGATCAAGTGAGCACTTAATTTGTAAAGCACAATAACAAATTCCTTTATATAACCATCTAACAAGAATTATCACCATTCTGTGTAATATAATGGGCTCTTGACTTTGTTCACCACATCTGGTAATGATAACCTGGAAATATATCCTCTGGTAAAATTAGTTCAAAATGATATCTGGATAGTGGCAATGAAATCAAGTCTTTATAAAGTAGGCTGGGTCACAAGGCAGAATAGTATATTGATCTTGAAGCCTATATATTAATTTTTGCTATTTCATAGTTGAATAATCTACACATGCAATAAATTGATCGTTCAAAGAGCAAATTTATTTTCGGTCCTCACAAGAAATTATGTCCTACAAATGTGTAATCTTCCAAGGGACTCATTTTCTGAATGGTGGTTTACTTTTATATCTTGAGCATTTATCCCAAGCATGCATTTCCTCACTCCCTTGCATTTCTGTCAGAAATACACCCAAGTGACCTGCTTGGTTTTTATTTCCATTTTTGAGTTCTAAGTAAATAAAGTATTCACAAAATAAAGGTAACTTATTTGATAGCTCTATCAAAATATGGGAAGAGGAAAGTCCCCAAATCCATTTCCAACAATGTCCACCCAGTCCTGATTAGTTTTGGAGACTGACTTACCTACAGGGTCAGGTCAAACCCAGAATGTGTAGCTTTTAAGAGCAACATAGATAAGAGACAGCAGGAAAGGGGGCATGGGTCTAGCAAAATTATATTGATTACTGAATGAATCATGGATCATTAGTTAATAATCTGTTTTTTGAGGCAAAAGTTAGTAATGATTTAAATATGAACTATAATATAAAAATTGGGTATTGAAATGTAATCAGCACAAATCTGATTAGTTTGAAAGGTCAAAGCCTTTCAAACCTGGAAGTGGCTTAAAGTTAGTATAACAGAGTACTTTTCTAGAAATTAAGATAGTTTCTATTAAAGAAACATGCTTCCAGAACAAAAACAGAAAAAAACAAACAACTCTTTAAAAAATTATAAGTATAAAAGTTGAAGGATAAATACTTTCTAATTTTTGAAGATTGGCCTGAAGCCTCATGTCTCCCATTAAAATCTATGTTCTTCAGTGTTCATAAGTGAATCTCGAAGGTCACCAAATTACAACTTGCAAGAAAGAGATACGGTCTCCTAGGACAAAGAATTAAAGTTGCAACAAGCTCTGTCGTTCCTAATAAAGGTACTCTCAGTCCCTCCCATCTCCACTGGCCATGCCAATACATATCCAGAGGCCAATTCCGTTGTTTGTAAGAAAAAGAATATAAATAATGATAGGAAACTTAGGAGTTATTTTAATGTTAGACTTTGCAAAATCTAGTAAAATCCTCTCTAGGTCCATTTTGATACAGACCTTACTTGACTACTATAGCATGGTGAACACTTTGTGGTCAATCAAATATTCTGAAATTTTGATGAACAAATGGTCTCTGTCTTAACTACAGGAACCCAGAAAGCATTACTATGAAAGAGACTGAAGATAGGGAAGAGGTCTAGGTCCTGCAGAGCCACACTGCAATTACAGGATCTATAACTGATGACCTGTGACTTGTAGACCATTATCTTTTAATTCTGATTTAAATAAAAATTTGTTCAGTGTTTGAGAAAATGAGATACCATGCTAAGTGTTGTCACATGTAAATAAGAAATGGATCAGAAATGTTAAATCTGGAAATATAACACATTAGTGCATTAAGTGAAAGAGATAGAACAATGTAGAAGTGGAAAAATAGAGAAAAAAGAGATGCAACAAGGTTTACACAAGTAAAACTGAATATATTTACTAATTTCATGAATACTGAATTTCAAAATCTTCTGGAGTATTACTTTTACATATAGCATCAACTGTTTTTCTGGTCCCTGGGTCAGTTTTTACAGCTTAGAGCAAATCGACTCATGACTGAGTAGAGAATCATAGCAGCTTTAAGGACCAATGTTTCCTTTCTAAACTTATGTAGCCAAGAGTCTCTCCACGTGATGTGCAACCTGAAAGCAGTCCTGACTCAGGGCATGCAGGAAATGGACAACTAAGTTATTCGACAATAAGCAATATCACAATGACTGATTATTCCAATATATCTTATGCATATGTATACTTGTGAAAGGATGACTTAAACACCTCCATTTTTCTACTTTGTACTACTCTCTGCTCCTAGTTTTGACATCCATAAGCTATCCCCTAATGATTCATTCAGCTCCCTCACATAAACACCAAATAATTGCCCTTTTTGACTATACTTCATTTATGAAACTTACTGAATTTTGCTCTTCTTCATAAACAGTAATCCCACGTTCCATTCCTAAAAGATTTCTCCATAGAAAACATCTAATTTTTAAATCAATGAGAATATATAAGCATTGCCTCACAAAGATTGCTTCCTCTAGAAAATGCAAAATTATAATGTAGAAATAGGGCATTTTGACAAACCATTAAAATCCACTGAATAAATATCTTAGGCAACAGGGCTCTTTAGAAGCCATTACATCACACACTCTAATAATCTTCCTATATAAGACTCATGCTGCTTACCTACCCCACAATTAAATCAAATTCTTATTATGAAAATCACTCCCTACAAATCATTTTGAGAGTACAACTTAAAAATAACAATCTATTACAGAATCATCATTAATGAAAGATATTTATATCCCATGATCTTAATACATACCATGATCTTTTTTTCTAAATTTTTAAAAATTTGTCATTAAATTGCATCCCAGAGATACAAGGATTTAAAAATAAAGCTTCAAGCAGGCTATCAAAACTCTAGGAAATAATATAGTATATATGTAGTAATCTTCAGTGAGGAAACTATGGAAAAGAGAGTGAAAGTAGCTTGTTCCAATTTAACTAAAAACTAAATACTTGAATGTCCCTCCATACTTATTCAAAAGTACTATAAACTCTAGGCCTCAGTATTAAAACATGGCTTTGATTTGCCACTTCCTACTTTTTCCCCAATCTCTCTCCATTCCACTGCCTTACAGTCAGTTAATATTATTGAATGTTTTCAATTTTAAAGTAGAAATGTAGTTTGAAAATATAATAATGAAATACCCTACAAGCACTGCAAAAATCAATCAAGGAACCAAAATTAAATTGAGTTTTTCTAAATATTGCCACTAAAAAATTTGTATCAAAACTTTAAAAAAAACTCTTTATGATGCACAACAGAAAATGGAATCCATACTTTTTGGGAAAATACATAAGCTCCCTCTGTAATGGGCAAGCACAGTCCACAAGCTAAGCTATAGCTTTGATTCTAAAAAGGAATGCCTGAGTTTTTATACCTGGGAAGTATATAAAATTAGGAGAAAAAAATGTGTTTTCACTTTAGTATTTTTCTACCACATGAGTACAATTTATATATTTGTTATTTCCACAGTTATGTCTGTACATCACTTCTACCCAAGAAAAAAGTAAATTAAAATGTTAAACATATGAATGACCAGCACAGTATAGGCACATTCTCTATATAAGCTATTTACCCATATTTCACTGATCTATGTGTTTTCTATACTGTGTCTTAAAGAAAAGATGTTTTATGTTATATATTTCATCAAGTTAGTGTTATTTAATGTCTTTTAAAGAAAAAGAAAATCTTAACATATAATATTTAGAAACAAAGGGGTATTTAGTGAAATCTTGTTTTCCATATAATTTTTTAGTAAGAAATAAGTTATAGTGAACTAGGTAAAGGTAAACAGTAATTGATAAAGTGTACAGATGAGATTTTTAAAAATCCTTAAGAAGATAGTTGGGGAGAGAAAAAGAAAAAGCAAAATGGGGAAGTGCTATCAATCCAGGCTGGCATCATACTTTTAGGAGAAAAAATGTACAGGTGATCACTGATGGCTGCAATTAATCTGTAATCATTGTCTATTACTTGTAATGGATTTGTATCTCCTCAAAATTAATATTTAAAAATACTGATTGTAGGCATTTAGAAGTCTTTTAGTGAAGGGACAAAGTCAGAGAACAAATGAAAAACGATGAACTTCATTATTCATCAGCCCTCTCACTTTTCTCTGCAATTACTTATTCAACTCTCCACCCTTCATATTTTCATCATCCTGCAATGTGTCCAAAATTCATAAAGCTCTCCACAATGCAATCTTCTTCTTCTTATGACAGCAATAGTGATATACTCCCTTTGTTATAATTTGCTTGTTTCTCTGACTATACTGAACACGTAACTGTGAGACCGTCATGATGCTAAGGGATTTAAACCCAAGAGTGTGCAAGACTTAAGTCTTAGTAGGATTTAAATCCAAGCATAAGAGGTATTTCAACTATCCTAATGTTACAATGTCAAACTTGAAAACAAAAAGTTATCACCACTTACTTAACTATTGGATCTATGAAAATGTTATGTCCCCTTGAACCTCTGATTATGACTTTGTTTGAAAAAAAGAGCATCCTAGATTAGGGTGTGCCCTAAACCAACGACACGTTTTCTTATAGAAATGAGAGAAAACACATAAAGGAGAAGGCCACATGAAGACAGAGGCAGAGACTGACGTGATGCTGTCGCAAGACAAGAACACCTGGATCCATGAGGAGCTAGAAGAGGCAACAAGGAAGTGCAGCCCTGCCCGTGTGACTTCAGACTTCTGACTCCAGAACAATAAGAGAACACATTTCTGATATATTAAGCTACCAATTTTATCATAATCTGTTATGGAATCCCTAAGAAGCTAATATACAACATACTTCCATTATAAAGTAAACAGAACTAAAACAAATATTTGGCATTTGGCAAGTGGGATCATGTATGTCACTGTGCTTTGAGAGCCATCAACATAAAACTAATCTAGATAGCGAATAGCTAGTGTTTTGGTGAGAGAAAATTGTGGCCTGGACATTTGTTTGGGGAGTGGAAATAGAGAGAAACCTGATAAATACTTAGGAGGCAGAAGTATCAGGATATGATGATTACTGCGATGCCCAAGTTTGAGGAAGAAGGACATATCAAGAATGACTCTCAGGCGTCTGTATTGATGAAAGTTAGATATATTTAAATTATACACCCACTACTCAGTGTGTACATGACAAATTAATGTTACACCAAAGAGTAAATTGTGTGGTGGTAGGTAATATGCCATACTCCATAAAACATCAAGTTTAGAGAACTTTTAAGGAAAACAGGAATAGCAGTTATGCTTTGGACCATTTGGCTGAACAGTTGCATATTTAATATCACCTTTGATTTCCTCAGAAATGTTGCTTTAGCTCTGGAACAATGGTCTGAACACAGATATTTTATTTAACATTTGAAAATCCCATTGTATTTTATCATTTTTGTGCGGCTGAAATTTTAAGAATTTATATTGTTAATGTAAATGTTATTCCTCTTCACTGAGTAGGATCTTTGTTCATTCCTAATGCTTAATGCATTACTGCATGACAGAACATATCTAAATAATGCTCTGCATCTGACCCTTGTTTCAGAACATTCACATATGCACAGCGCAGAGGTAAATCAAAGGCTCCTTGTTGTAAGCACTACAGAAAGCATTGAAAAAGAGTGAAATAAAGCTTAAAATTAGGCTTCTACTAAAGAGATTTAGATATAATCTAGTTAATAATCATACAGCAGCATCAGTTTGCTAAGCTAGTCAAGAACCCTGCAGGTGTAGAGTATGAATGAAGGTTATCTCCCGGGAAAGCACTTGATGACAAGTACTTCTCCTACCTGATCTAATCATTAAAGAAGAAAAAGAAAAAATAATGATGTGAAGCCTTACAATGCAAGCTTAGAAAAACAAAACAAAGTTGGACAGCATTCCCTTAGAGAATTATTAATATGATAGAAAAAACTGTTCCACTTTTCCCAGTTACTATTTTTAATTCTGAGTCTACTCTGGCTCTACTCTCCTTCTGCACATTCATTTTACCTCCCACTTGCCTTCAGAAATTCACCGATGCCTCGCAAAAGTGAAGTTAGTTGTATTTTCTATTTACTTATCCCAAAGAAATCACTTGCAGGTTTTTATTGTTATTATCAGTTTAATTGTCTTTTT
Organism: Lagenorhynchus albirostris; assembly: GCF_949774975.1. NCBI lineage: Eukaryota > Metazoa > Chordata > Mammalia > Artiodactyla > Delphinidae > Lagenorhynchus > Lagenorhynchus albirostris. The sequence goes on along the minus strand of NC_083110.1, from coordinate 41,989,848 downwards.
TTTCTAAAGTGGAAGTATCCTTAAGGCTTCACTCCTCTATTCCCAATCCCTAACACAATACCTGGTGTTTATTGGCCACTCAATAGGTATCTGCTAATTTGAAGTAAAGGCAATTCCCTTCTTATTCCATGAGATGGCCTGCTTCCATTCTTTTGTTCTTTATACCTCTAGTTCATCCTGAATATATTCTTAGAACTACCCAGGTTCATAGTGACTTAGCTCTCCATTAGCCTCTTAGAATTATAGCAACTACTGATCTTAGATTTTCCAAGACAATCCTAATTTTATTTAAGTTTACTATCTATGTAAATAAACTAACAAATGTGTTGCTTCATCTTTATCTGCTATTGCATTACACAAAAATTACTGAACAGATTTTACTAAATCTATTTGACTCTCAGATCAAATTAAACTAAGGGTCCAGTCAGAAACATCATATTAATCAGTAGTCAAATACTGCAGCATTTAACCTGAATGAAAGACAGAGACAAGAAACTGGAGTTTAAAGGAGGGATTGGCAGTCAGAGAAGAATGTAAACCAAGAAATAAAATATTTGGAACAAAGGAGAGTCTGAGAAATTGAACCCAAATATGCAAGACTGATGTGGGTGTGTGGTTATATGTACTCCAACCAGCTCTGAATGTTAGTACAAGGCATAAGGCACTTTCAGATAATAGTATGATTACAGAAGTTCTTAGAACTGTACCAGATTTAACTCTGTTTTACCTCCGTCTATAGCTGCTCTGTCCAATATAGTAACCATTAGCCACACATGGCTATTGAGCACTTGAACTATGAGTAGTATGAACTAAGAGGTACCATATGTATAGAACATATATATTTTTTGAGGACTTTGTACTAAAAAATAATTCATAATATTGCATTAATAATTTTATACTGCTAATGTGTTTGATAGATAATATTTTAGATACATATTTACTTTCTAATAAAACTACAGGAAAATTTTCAATTACATGTCTAGCTGGTATTATATTTCTATTTGACAACACTAGATCAGAGAGCGGCTCAATCTTCCAAAATAACTTCTTCCCTAAGTAATTCATTTGATTTCAGATGTACTTAACAAAAATATCATTAAGAACATAAAAATGTATGCATTATAATAATGGTTCCATATAAATTATATTTTAACAAAACTGGAGGAAAGATATACATTTTTATTTGAAACAGGCCTATTTTACCAAAAATTCCCCTAATAATTGCATACAACTTAAAAATTAGACATTTTATAATGGCTCTTAGAACAAATAATATTAGTTATATACTACAATTTTCTTTTTTTTCCATCAGTTGGAAATATTTTATCCAGAGTGGGGATATATGTATACTACAATTTTCTTTAATTACTAAAATCAAAGAATTCAACATAAAATTTCTGAGTAAAGTTCTGTTAAACAACAGAAGTGAAAGGAGAGAAAGTTCCGTAGTGAAACATAAAAACCCTGAGAGAGCCAAATTCAGAAATGGAATATTTCAATAAAGCGAAGAATAACTTAATGCAAATATTGTATGTAATTCAATCTAGGTATGAACAATTTAGGCCTCAAAGAAGAAAACTCTCATTAGTTTTAGTTGAATTCACTGTGAGTGATATGGTTCATTTGATCTTGAAAAACATAATATAATACAAGTTTGAAACCCATGAAAATCAATTTGGGAAAAATCCTTTTAAGAGGGTGTTTCATGTTTTTACATAGTCATGCTTGAGGTGTTTTGGGGTTAAGGTAAAAGTATTCTGCTTCTCTTGGTTTATGGCAAACTTCCTCATTACCATTTTCTTTCTGTAACATACAGTCTCTCACATCCTTGGAAAAAAATAACAGGTTGGTTTTGTTTTAGTTTGATAGCCATCAGTTTCATAATTTGATTCTATATTCACATGCAAATGGCCAAAGTTTTCCATAACTAGGTATAAATATGAGTGAACATCTGAACGAAACATAACTAAATGACACAGGTAAATGAAAATATATGTTAATAAAGAGGGCTAATATCAAGAATATTCCATTTAAATATGAGTCTTTTCTAGATAAAGCAACTTTGTTATTTAAAAATAAATATATAAATAGCAAAAAAGCCAATTTTCCCCTGCGGTCAAGAGGTAAATTCAGATGTAATTATCTGACATAGAAATTGATTTTTTAGGCTACTAAGGCCCCTATCATTACACTAATAAATGACTTTCACACAAATTTCTCAAATGACATTTAAATATAATTAATTAAAATTAAAATACAATTTATTTGTAAAACTGCTTTATATTGTCCTTTAGGGGGACATGATAATTACTATATTCATCCAGAATTTATTTTCTATAGAAGTAATGAATAAGTAGATATTAAAGATGCATTTTTACATAAGCCACATGCTTAACCGTGAGGAAAACATGAGTTTCCTTGGTAGAAGTATGCATTGGAATAAATCAGGACCAGGATCAGGGTTAGAGGAAGTGACTGTCCCCAGGATAGCTGTAATCCCAGAAGTGAGCAGCAGGACATGTTTATGCATAACATGGGTTGATGCCAATATCCAAAACAGCAGATCTGGTAGCTAGGTACTCCACATTATTGTCAATATTCGTAAGCAGGAAGATGGGCCAGTCTTTGTCTCTGGGTCCTGAACCCAGTGTAAAGTCCATAGCCAACAGCAATAGACACAAACTATGATCTCCATGAGACCAGACGCTTTAGCAGAACTTTTTGCCATGGTTTATCTTAGACCAGGATTGCATTTTGTTTTGAGTATTAATAAGATTAAAAACTGAAAGTCAGCTCAACCCAAGATTATCCAAAGAGAGTATTCAACCTTCAACTAATTTCTTTACCAATTCTCAGAAAGTTCTGGATGCAGCCTTCTGAATTCACTTGTAGAGATTGCTTAGTGAAGTTCATTGGTCTGAAGTTAGAAAACGTGGACTGAAATATAACTGTCATCACTTCTTGATCCTCATTTCCCTCATAGAGAATTAAAAGATAACACTGACCTGTATATATATCAAGAGGGTTTATAAGGGCAATATGAAAAACATATGCAAAATCACTTTGTCTAGGCAATTTTTTACAAATCTGCAATACTTTTCATTACTACTATTGTCGCGACTATGATAATGGTGATTTTGCTGCTAGACACCAGCTAATAAACCTGTCAATATAAATAACTAATTTTGCATGAACTTAAATAAATGTTTTATTCTATCATACCTTTTTTTAATCTTTTACTTTTAAGTAATAAGTTACCTATTTACTTGTCATAGTGTTTGTGTGGAGTAGGGGAGAAAAGGTGGTTTGCTTGGTGACCTTAAAAAGGGAACACAGATATCTCCTCCACAATTTTTTTAGTGTCCAGAGCCCACCCATGGGATTCAGTCTGCCTATTAATGGCTGCTTTCAGAGTATAGCCCTGACAATTTGATTAATGAAAAATGTTTGAATGATCAATCTGTGATGAAGACGATATAAAGCAAAGGCAAAATCTGAATTAGAGCACATAGCAAATTTACTTGACATTATAAGAAGGGTATAGACAAAAGCAAGAATGGAGAATAAATGGGACAAGAGTACAAAGGGTGGATAATGGGCAGTGATTACAAAGCACTGGAGAAAGTACAAGGTAAGGAAATGAGAACAGTTCTGGAGACAGCACCAACAATGTGAACCTACTAAGCATGTTGTTCTTATATATGGCTCAACCAACTTCACTTAGCAAGAGGTGAGTTCTTTATAAAGGGGTTAATCAAGGCCAGAGTATCAGATGCTCACTTAGCATGACAAATACATCTCTTAAGTCAAATCTAGAGGTTCTTTTACCTTAAAGATTTCTCTTAAGGAATGCTGCATACATCACATCTTAAAATCCAGGACTTTTGGCAAGCAGATTTTCAGGTTAAATATACATCCAGAGAGAAAAAGACCACTTAACCTAAGTATATCATGAGAGTACTTTGGAAAGAGAACTATTTCCTCACAATCTAAACTATTTAAAAAGATGTCTATAAAATACAATTTATAAAAGCAAATAGATGGCTTGTCCAGGGGATGTAAATAAAGGCCAATTCTATCAATTTTGAAAATCACCATAGTTAAGTTTTTACTCTAATAAAATGCTTTGCTAGAATAGGATGCAGAAATAGTATTGTAACAAAGAAGAACCCTCACTGATCCAGCAAATCTGTTCTTCTGCATAAAATTAATATCAATTTGTTTATGCATCTATGTTTATGCATCTATGACCAGAGAATATAACTATAAATCATTACTTATGAACACTTTAATACAAGTACAGACTGGTGTCAGAATATTTAAACATGGACAAAAGCTGTATTTATACGAAATACTTCAAACCTAACAGCTACCTAAAATTAAGTCACCAGTGCTGAAATAACAATGTCCTGTAGATGACCAACCAACACAGGTTGCCTGGGACTAAGATTCCCAGTTCAGCAGACTTTTCATGCTAAAATCAGGAAAGTCTTGGGCCAACTGGAACAAGCTGATTACCCTAGTGGTGCAATGCGTTAGTCAGATGTCTGTATCATGAAATCAACTTCAAAACACTGCCTATAACTGTAATCAGAAACATTATTTCTGTTTTATTTTGGTCTTTGTAAACTATTTTATATACTAAGCTGGAGTCACATGATGCTGTCAAAGATTTGAAATGACTGTGCTCCAACTCAATTTGCCCTAAAAGCAATCAATTTTGCATATTCTGAAGTGATCAGAATACTCATGAACTTCTTTTTCCCAAAATACAGTGAAATCTCTGCCACATTTATTCAGGAAAGGGTCAGAATTGTTTAGAGAAAAATGCTAGAAATAGATAATATATATTTGATATTTAAGAACTGGAATCAACAATTGATACTTATAGCAATCCCTTATAGCCACTCTCAATGTATCTATTACAAAAGCTTCCTCTCCCTTGACAGTTTGAGTGATATATACCATTAGATTCTTTTCTCCATTAATCTTGAAAAAACTCATAAATCTAAATAGGATTATTTTTTGTGCCATGCCTTGTGCTATGAATATGGTATGATGTAATGAATAAGGCATTTGTTCAAGTAACATTTATAGAGCTTTTGTACACATCATTGGACTACACACAGTTCTGTGCTTGGCACTTAGGTAAATTATCCAATAGATAGGGAGCCCTTGATACATAGCTGTTGGTACAATAAATGGTTCCCAAAAGAAATACAAAGTACTAACTTCATCTTTCAAAATCTTATAATTCCCCTGGAGAAACATATCATCCATTAAAACCAGGTTTTCTCAACTTCAGCACTACAGGTACTGACATTTTGGGCCAGATAATTCTTTACTGTGGTGGGCTGTTTAGGGCATTATAGGCTATTTAGCAGCATCCCTGGCCTCTACCCACTGGATGCCATTATCCACCCCCCCCAAACAACAATAATGTTTCAACATCCAAAAGTATCTCCAGACATTGTTAAATATTTCCTGGGTGAAAAAATCACCCCAGATAGAGAACCAGTAGTATAAAAAGTAAGTTACTAAGTCTGAGAAAATAGACTAAGGACAGTGTACTCCTACTCTGAATCTAATGTGAGCCCTTAGAGGGCCACTTGACTTTGGACAGTAGTGAATGAAGAAAGGGATCAATCTGTGTTGCAGGACCTGGGGAGAAATATCTCAAAACCAAGGGGAATAACCAATTTAGTTCAAAATCTTCTGGGGCTGGGCAGGGGAATAATTTATAACATCATATCTTCTGTCAAGCGGTCAATTTCTAAATTTATTTTGAAACGGCAATTTTTGCATATGTCAAAATTATTCTTAAAAATACTTAGAACATTACTACTCTAAAGGCCAATATTCTATACTATTTCTCAATAAATCTAACACAGCCAGTGCTGTTGTTTTGTTTTCCCCAGCATTGGCACAGTTTACTCTTTCTTCAAGTACCAGCACATAAAGTAGTTGGCTTGTTCTTAGTAGTTATGCTGAATTTAAAAGTGAGAGTTACATTCTAGGGCATAAATGCTTTAGGTGGGATAGTGACTAGAACTACCCACACTATTTAACACATTTTTCATTTTTTCATTTTTTTTTCTTTATGGTTGATGATATAGAGCTTCATTTGTGCAAGTAATATGTCTTTGATGTAATTTTCTGTGTGGGATAGAGAATTGAATAAAAGACTACAATCTAGGCCAAGAAAGATGAAAGCTGAGAGTGCAAAGTAGAGCCTGGGGGAATTCCCAGCATTGGGGAGATGCTACAGGCTGTTGTCAAATGTACTCCAGTGGTCTTGGTTAATGTGAGGATGGAACTATTAAACTTGCTGATCTAGTCAGAATAACAATGCAGGTGCATGGCCCATTTGAGTGAAGGGAGAGAGTAGTATGAGCTGAAGGGCTTAATGAAATTCTGTTTAACAGACTCAGAAGAGGTTTATATTTAGATCACGAAGAATGTGTTTGGGAAAAATTGCAAGCAACAACAAAAGCAAGAATGCCAAAGCAAATCTATGAAGAGAAGCATATTTTGGTTCTTTTGAAAAATCATTGTATAGGAGTTTGGAAGGGTGGTATAAAAGAAAAATCTTGCACCAGACACTTATTAAAAACAAGATAGATTTTATTCAAGGTATTGCAGTAGAGGAGAGAGGATTCACTATATAACTAAGCTCAACTCTGAATACAGCAAAGACAGCTGAGGATTTATAGTCAGTGAACAGAGTAAAGGTGTTGGTGGATGGAAAATTACTAAGAGGAACTTGATTAGATATGAAGGAGGGGGGTATGTTTGCTAAAGGTGAATTAATAGATTTCTTGCTAAAGCCAGGCCAACGACTTAGATATCAATGGTGAGGGATAAGGAACTTGATTAGAAATCAAGAGTGGGGGAATTCTTGATTAACTGCTTAACAGGATTTTTTGTTAACCTGGGCTCAGCTGGTCAAGCATGGGCAGGAGGCCAAGGTCAATGCCTAGCTGGCAAGAGGGCTCAAAGAATTTGAATGAAGTTTGGTCTAGGAGGGAGCCCTCATCAGTAGGCTGGGACCTGATAACAGATAGCTTTACAGTCAGGAAGCAGCTTCAGCTGTGCAACTACAGAAAAGTTTTCCTTCCTTTATTCAGGTGGTTATGTTTGCCCCTGGATATCACCCTGAAAATTAGACTTTCCCCATTTTTTTCTCTTCCCTGTTACCTGTCTTCTAGTAATCCCAGTTTCTATACCTTGTTTCTGACATCCAAGATACTGAACTTATTTATACCCACATTCTTGTATAACACTAAGATTGAGAATTTGCTCTATAGACAATGGGAGCAAGCAGAATGATTTTAAGAAGATTATGGGCAGTGATAGGCCATTACAAATTTTAAACAAATATCAGCATGAATTACATAAATATCAACTAATTGTTGATCAAAAAGTATTTTTATGCTAAATTTATTTAAATTCCTATTGCTTGGAATTCCCAATTCCTTAAGGCAACACAATAGAAATAACGTAGACTTTGATAATAGGTCTGGATTGACACTGGATCCACAGACAAACTGGCCCTTCCTTTGTCAAAATTCTGCACTACAAACAAACAAAAAATGGCAAGATTGGGCCTGAAAGAATCCAATACTTTTTAAAAATCTTTTCCAAAAAGGGAATGTTTTCTTTTTGCCCAGGTATAAACTTTACAAATTTTTATTGTGATATATAATTCAGAAAACTCAAGAATACAAATTTAAATATGAAGGTGTTAATCTTCCAAAATCACACCCTCAGTAGATACTCAAGAAATATATTATTTTACGTCCTTGGAGTATTTTCAATGCCTATATATTTAATATAAAGAGGAAAGAGATGTTTATATGTTGCCCTGTAACTTGCTGTTTCCATTTAACAATATATTTTTCTCTATCCAGATGTATATATCATCTGTATTTTTAATCACTAAATATTATTTTATTGCATCAATATAGTATAGTTTATATAGTTTATAGTCCATAGACATACATGAGATTTTTTTTAATTTTGAACTTTATTCTAAATACTTCAATGAATACACTACTATGTAGGTAATTTGCATATTTGCACACATGTCCTAGAAGTAGAATTCTTTTTGTCAAGTCTCACTTTTCCCTGGGTAGTTCCTCTGAACATCCTAGCCCACAATGAATTCCTACATTTATATACTAATAAAAATCTTAAAGTGTTTATCATATAATATAAAATAGCAACAATAATCAGATTTACAAATTTTTTGTTAATCTTCTACCATGACCTATGGTAAAACAGGTTAAGAGAGGATACAGGTCAGACTGCCTGGAATATACTAGTTATATGACCTCAAGCAAATATTTAAATTCTCAAAGTTCTCTCATCTCTAAATAGAGAAAACAGTAGTTTCTATCTCATTTCACGATAAAAGAATGAAATTATATAATACATATAAAATGATTAGTACAGTGACTGGAACATAGTAAGCGCTCAGTAAATGTTATTTATAAATTTTATGATACAGGAATTGAAGAGCAGAGAATCTAAGACACATTCCTAGGAAGCAGTGGGATGGAGTGTCTAACTCAGATCATCTTAGCTTCGAAGATCGTACTCGTTTTATCATTTTCTGCTGGCTCCTTGTACTGAATTAGTATTTGCTGTTTCACAATGTTCAGACACTGAATAGCCTTGTAGTTTCGAGCACTAACTGCAAAGTTGTACTGATGGGGTTAAAAATCTCAGCTCCACACCTATGGGTTGTGAAGCTTTAAGTAAATTACTTAATATCATACTGTCTCAGTTTTCTCACCTGCAAAATGTGGCTCATGTCAACTAAAATTTTGGTGGGAATTATACATATAAATGTTATACATTAATTAAGTATATATATGAATAGTACCTATCACATACTTAGTATGGGTAAAAAAATGGCAGTTATTATTATTATCAGTCACCTTTTTCTCTTTGGTATATGGCCAGTGTTTACCACTATGTAACATATTCATTAATAGCAGAAGTTTTATCTCATACAGTATTGTCATCACTCTTAAAACTGGTAAGTACATAGCATTTTCTCACTAAATATTTACTGATCTGCATCAATGACTAGATTCACCGATAATGATTCATATCCTACATAGGGACACCAATTCTAGAAATACTTAATTTTATTTCTTGACCCTAAGGACATCATAGAATGGTATTAAAGTCATTTCCTAAATATATACCTCTGGGCCTTAAAATTAATATTCTATTTTCTTAAAAATAAGAATTGATCTCAGTGCTATTTTACAATTCCATCATCCATTAGTAATGTTCACACTCTCATTCTTGAAATCACATTACCTCAATGCTTAAAAATTAGCTAATATATTCCTCCAAAAATTTCTGATTTTAATAGTGAGGTGAGCTTAGGAACAAAAAGAATGTTTTTCTTGAGAATTAAGTTTAAATAAATAAATTTCTTCTTAGTTTCACATACATACACACAAACACACAGGAGGAAAGATTTTTTTTAAAGAATTGAATTAGTCAGTCTTTCCCCAAGAAATAGCCCCTTTGAGAGTTCTTAGTAGTGAAGCTGGTAAACAGGAAAGACTAAAGGTATGCCTCACAAAAGAAACTGGATATGTTAAAGCCTAGAATGAATTATGTGCTACCAGTGGCTATTTCTTAGAGGTGGAATCAAAGCTTCCCAAAAGCTTAACAAGAAACTGCCAAAAGTCCTGAACTTGGGCAAGTTTATATACCAAGACTCCAGAGGAAAACAGAGAAACACTGAAAGAAATGCCTTAAGCTGAAAAATCACCTTCTGCCCCAGCAGGAATCCTGTTCTTTCATTTAAGATGGAAAAAGCAAAACAAGTTCATCTTTTGTTTACTATTTAATTCACTTGTTGAAAGGAAGGGAATAATAGGGGCTCAGAGAGTTCAAATACTGGTCTTATTAAAATAACATTTAGGTGCAAGAAAAAACATTCAGCATGAAAAATGCAGGAATCACAACCTAGAAAGAGTACCTACCCATTTCACTTGGAGGAAGAGAAACATAGGCTCATAAAATGGTGGATTATCAACAATATAGGGGAAAAAATAAACACTAAACACCTGGGCTACAATCCCATCAAATACTAAAAGGAAAAACTGTCTAATTTTGTTATAACTTCCAAAGACACATATATTGCTTTTAAATACTATTTGAAAATAATTAAACAAAATAAAAACATTTAAATGAGAAGGAATAGGTTAGTTAATAAATGGCAAAGTCACACCCTAAGGTGAGGTAAAAAATGGGGACTATTTGGGGAAACCATAAATGTAGAGTCAGAAACTTTTATATTTTCCACACAAGTGTCCTTACATTTTCCAGTACTACAGAATTATACCTCAGATATAGCCTTTTTTCAAAAATACCTGAGACAGTTACCTGAGACAACTGTCCTTCTCACAGTAGCCTCACTGAACAAAATATTTTTCTCTTTCTATAAATCTACCACCTGCTTTATGAACTATTGCTTTATCTTGCTGAAGGTTGGCATAAGCAATCCACAAATCTCAAAGAAAGGTCAATAAAACAATAAAAAAAATTGTATGTACATTGTTAAAATCCACTGGACCAGCAACTTTAGTTAAAAATAATGATATATTTTTGTTTTCCTCCTGGAAGTATATCTTAACATTTCCCTAAATTATGCTTTCACAAATAAGACAGATCATGGAATTGGCTTGCAGTGAAGTTACATTACCTTTTATTTTTCTTCTCCTACTGCTGTTACCACAAAACTCTCATGTAGGTTGCTCTTTCATAAATGTTTTGCCTACATGGACAAATGCAACTTCCTTAACATAACTACTGTTTTCCGGCCAATGAAAACTGCTTGACCACGGTCTTATTTTAGATGGCTGTTGACATGTTTAACAAGATGCAAACATATTCCTCCACATTTTATTTCATATTCTGAGGGAAACTTCTATTCTCAATCAGTTTTAGCTTCTGCATTACATATTTGCTAATATGTAATGCCTTACATATGTGCTAATATTTCATTTTTCTTCCAGGACAAGTTTTCCATAGTAAAAAAAAATTTATATATATATATATATATATATATATATAAATTATATATATATATATAAATTATATATATATAATCTCTATTTGCATTCTTCAGCATCAAAATAACATTTTTAACAATTCTTTGAGTAATCATCAGGCTTTAGTCTGGTGATATCTAAATATGCTGGTCCTTCAAGTGATTATTATTAATATGTACTTACCATAGTATAAGCCTTTGAACACACTTCAAGTGAAGAATAATTGAGACATGTAGGTAATTGAGAGCTGTAGGTAAAAACAACAATGTATAAAAAATATGACCAAGTGGGATTTAGTCCAGATATTCAAGTTTGGTTCAATATCCAAAAAAATAAAAAATTGACCACATTAACAGCCTAAAGAAAAATCATGTGATGATACCAACTGATGCAGAAGAGACATCTGACAGGATCCAACACTCATTCACAAAAAAAAAAAAAAAAAAAAAAAAAAATCCCAGTAAATGAGTATAAAGAATATCTTCAAAATTCCATAGCTAACCACATACTAAATGGTGAAAAAAAATGAATGCTACTCTCTTAAGAGCAGGAGGAAGGTGAGGATGCCCTCTGCCACCAAACCAATTCAACAATGGACTGCAAATCCTAGCGAGTGCAAGAAAACAGACCAAAAAAAGAGGAAGTAACAGTATATTCTTTCATATATGACATGACTGTCTATGTAGAAAACCTCAAAGAAAACCAAAAAAACTTGCAGTATAAACAAAAATAGCAAGGTTGCAAGATACATGGTCAATATACAAAATTTATTGTTTTCTTATGTATCAACAATGAATAAGTTGACTTTGAAATTTTAGAAAATATCCTTTACAATAGTACAAAAAATGAAATACTTAGGTATAGCTATAAAAAAGTGCAAAAAGGTTCTATGTGAAAATACTGCAAAATTGATGAAGAATCTCAAAGAAGATCTAAGATATCAAATAAATATCTTTCATGTTCATGAGTCAAAAGAGTCACTACTACTGATATCATTTCTTCCCCACTTAATCTCTAGACTCAATGAAATCCAAATCAAAATTCCAGAAATCTATTGTGTAAATACTGACAATCTGATTCTAAAGTTTATACAAAAAGGGAAAAGGCAGAATAGGCAATACAATACTGATGAACAGAAACAAAGTTGGATTCATCTTATCTGATAAAAGTAGAAAAATCAAGACAGTATAGTACTGGTGAAAAAAAAATAGGCACATAACTCAATGGACTAGAATAGAGAATCAAGAAATGACCCCTACAAATATAGTCAACTAATTCTTTTTTTTTTTTTTTTTTTGCTGTACGTGGGCCTCTCACTGTTGTGGCCTCTCCTGTTGTGGAGCACAGGCTCCGGACACGCAGGCTCAGGGGCCATGGCTCACGGACCTAGCCGCTCCGTGGCATGTGGGATCTTCCCGGACCGGGGCACAAACCCATGTCCCCTGCATCGGCAGGCGGACTCTTAACCACTGCGCCACCAGGGAAGCCCTCAACTAATTCTTGACAAAGGAACAAAGACAATTTAATGGAGAAAGAAGGCTTGTCAACAATTGGAGCTGGAAGAATTGGGTCTCTGTATGTAGAAAAATGAACCTAGATACAGACCTTATACATTTTATAAAAAAATATCTCAAAAAGGATCAATCGGGCTTCCCTGGTGGCGCAATGGTTGAGAGTCCGCCTGCCGATGCAGGGAACACGGGTTCGTGCCCCGGTCCGGGAAGATCCCACATGCCGCAGGGCAGCTGGGCCTGTGAGCCATGGCCGCTGAGCCCGCGCGTCCGGAGCCTGTGCTCCGCAATGGGAGAGGCCACAACAGTGAGAGGCCCGTGTACCGCAAAAAAAAAAAAAAAAGGATCAATCATAGACCTAAATGTAAAATGCAACACTATAAAACTAAAAGAAAACATGGAAGAAAATCTGTATAACCATAAGTTTGATAATGAGTTCTTAAATACAGTATCAAAAGCATAATCCATGAAAGAAAAAAAAAGATAAATTGTTTTTTGTACAATTAAAAACTTCTACTCTGTGAAAGACACTGATGAATGACTGAAAACACAAACCACAGACTGAGAAAAAATATTTTCAAAACACGTATCTCATAAAGTACTTGAATCCAAAATATACAAATATCCTTAAAACACACAATAATAAAAACAAAAAAGCATGTAAATTGGCAAAAAATTCTGACCAGGCAACTCACCAAAGAAGATATTCAAATGGAAAATAAGCATATGAAAACATGCTCACATCTTTTGTCATTAAGGAACTGCAAATCAAAACAATGAGATACCACTACAAAACTATTAGATTGGCTAAAATCCAAAAGACTGACAGTACCAACTGCTAACAAGGATTCAGACCAACAGAAATTCTCATTCATTGCTGGTGGGAATGAAAAATGGTACAATCACTTTTGAAGAACATTTGTTAATGTCTTGCAAGCTAAACATAGTCATATAATCCAGCAATCATGCTCCTAGGTGCTTATTCAATGGATTTGAAAATTTATGTACCCAACAAACTTGCACATTAATATTTGTAAGAGCTTTATTCATAATTCCAAAGAACTGGAAGCAACCAGGAGTTCCTTCAAGGAGTGAAAGGACAAACTGGTACAACTGTATAAAGACTACCATTCAGTGATAAAAAGAATAAAAATATGACAACAAATAACAAGTGTTGGCAAGGATATGGAGAAAGGGAACCCACATGCACTGTTGGTGGGAATGTCAATTGGTGCAGCCACTATGGAAAACAGTATGGAGGTTACTCAAAAAATTAAAAATAGAACTATGGTATGATCCAGCAATTCCACTTCTGGGTATTTTTCCAAAGAAAACAAAAACACTAATTTAAAAAGTTATATGCACCCATATGTTCACTGCAGCATTATTTATAATAGCCAAGATATGGAAGTAACCTAAATACATGTGTGTATGTATATATATATATATATATATATATATATACACATATATATATATACACACACACACACACAATGGAATATTAGCCATAATAAAGAATGAAATCTTACCATTTGCTACATGTATGGACCTAGAGGGCATTATGCTAACTGAGATGTCAGACAGAGAACAACAAATACTATGTTTTCACTTAAATGTGGAATCTAAAAAACAAAACAAATGAACAAACACAACAAAATAAAAACAGAGTTATAGATATAGAGAATGAAACAGGTGGTTGCCAGATTGGGGGGGGTGGGGAGGAGGAAAGAAATAGGTGAGGGGATTAAGAGGTGCAAACTTCCACCTGCAAGATAAGTAAGTCACGGGTATGAAATATACAGTGTGGGGAGTACAGTCAATAACTGTAATACCTTTGTATGGTGACATATCATAACTAGATCTAAAGTGGTGATCATTTTGAAATGTAGAGAAATATCAAATCACTATGTTGCACAACAGGAACTAACATAATGTAGTAGGTCAATTATACCTCAAAAACAAATAAACTCACAGTGTTACCAGCGGGTGGAGTGGGGGGAGGGGAAATGGATGAAGGCAGTCAAGGGGTACAAGCTTCCAGTTATAAATAAGTACTAAGGATGTAATGTACAACATGCTAAATATAATTAACACTGCTGTATGTTAATATATGAAAGTTAAACTCTAAGAGTTCTCATCACAAGGAAAAATTTTTTTCTATTTATTTAATGTTGTATCTATATGAGATGAATGCTCACTAAACTCACTGTGATAATTATTTCATGGTGTATGTAAGTCAAATCATTATGCTGTACACCTTAAACTTATACTGTGCTGTACATCAATTATATCTCAATAAAATTAGGTTACTGTGAGGGTGACATATAACCAAAATGCAACTCAAAAAATCAAAATATGAAATACAAATTGTTTGCCAGTTTAGGTTTTTATGTTTCCCAAGTCCATTTATTCTTTCTCTCCAAAGAAGTAACACTTGTTTAAAAAAAATATTCAAAATATAAAACCATGAGAAGACCTGTATGAAACTTGAATGCATATTTCTACACAAAAATGTCAATTTGAACAAGGCTACATACTGTATAATTTTGATATTATAACATTCTGGAAAGACAAAACTAAAGAGATGGTAAAAAGGTGAATGGAGGCTAGGGTTCCCAAGGGAAGTAGGGAGAGCTTAACAGATGAAGCATGAAAGATTTTTGGTGTTGAAACTGTTCTGTATGAACAGAAATGTTGGATAATAATAACCATTTATCAAAATCCTTAGAACTTCACAGCACAAAGAGTGAACTATAATGTATGCAAATTTTAAAATAATCATTTAAAAGGCCAGAGGATCCCAGGGTCAAATGTGGAGCTATAAAACAAACTGTACTATAACTACATACAACAACATCACTGAATGGCAAAGGGGAAAACGGTGCCAACCTAAATAACTTTGGAAATGAGTGGAGTTTGTAAAACTAAATGCAAAAGAAAATGTGCAATAAGCACTGTACTCTAGTTGAGGAGGTTGATTGCCACAGCGATATGAGTTAACAATTCTGATACCGCTATACACGTACACTGAAACTTAAAAACTAATAAATGAAAAAAAAATTGAAGAGCCAAAATTCATACTGCTGGAGTGGGGAGTTAAGTGGAAGTAAGGGGAGGAGACTAGAATCATCCATGCAGTGATAGAATTGGAGACATCAGCATGAACTCATGTTTAGCTTTACATAGTACAGATAGTTAGACATAAACATATTTATAGATATGTGTATATGCACGGGCTACTATGCTCACATGTATTTTCTTGCTCTGTCAGCTTAAAGGGCCTAGAGCAACACAACTCCAGTCAAAATTAACACATCCAGTGCCCAGATCTTGGTTTCTAATACAATTCTCCAGTAAAAGGAACCAGTTTTGGGGAAAATGTCTGATTCTCATACTGGGCAGGAAATACAGGAAGTACTCAAAACTCATACCAACAAACCCCACACTGATAGAGGTATGTCAAATGGGCACTGAAGCAAACTGAAAGAGCTCTCAATGGCCAGAAATGGACCCATTTTAGCAGCAAAATGAAGTAGTATTGGATTATAACAACATTAAAATAAATATCCATGAGTCCATGGAAATAAATAAATTATTAAATAGATAAATAAATTGGGGAAAGAGGAAAAATCACCCAGCACAATGAGATATCACCTCACACTTGTTATAATGACTATCATCAAAAAGACAAGAGATAACAAATGCTGGTGAAGACGCGAAGGAAAGGGAATCCTTGTACACTGTTGGTAAGAATGTATACTAGTACAGCCAGTATGGAAAACAGTATGCAGGTTTCTTAAAAAATCAAAAATAGAACTACCATATGCCTCAGAAATCTCACTTCTGTATATATATCCAAGGAAATGAAACCATCATCTTGAAGATTCATCTGTACTTCCATGTTAATTGTAACATTATTCACAATAGACAGGGTATGGAAATAACCTAGGAATTTGTTCACAGATAAATGAATCAAAAAATGTGGACGATATATATGGTGGAATATAATTCAACCTTAAAAAGGAAGGAATTCCTGTCATTTAGGGCAACAGGAGTGAAACTGAAGGGCATTATGCTAAGTGAAATAAGCCAGACAGAGAAAGATAAATATTCATGGTATTACTTATATGTGAAATCTAAAAAAAAAAAAAAAAAAAAAAAAAAAGTTGAGCTCATAGGAACAGGGAGTAGAGAAGAGGTTGCCAGGGGTTGGGAGTGAGGGAAATAGGGAAAGTTTGGTAAAAGAGTATAGACTTTCAGTTTTAAGATGAATAAAGTCTAAGGATCTAATGTACAGCATGGTGACTAAAGTTGATAACACTGTATAGTATAATTGAAATTTGCTAAGAGAGTAGAACTTAAATGTTCTCATAAAAAAGGGGAGGGGTTTTAAAAAAGGTAAAAAAAAAAATCTCCAGGGCAGAATGTTTCCAAATAATTTATATAGATAGTCCACTCTCAAAAGGTAGAGCATAACGTCACACTTCCTATGCGAGGGCTGTGCAGTGACTTCCTTCCAAAAAGTACAGTAAGAAAAAAGGGAGGAGTAACTATATAGAAGACAAACCTCACAAATGCTATCTGAGTCAGATGTCAAGGTTTACATCAACAATGACACATCTTATTGATAGTATATACCTTTGAGATGATGTGATGAAAATGATAACCTATCTCTATTGTCTTCCTCCCCAAAGCATTCAACCCCATTATAGCTATGAGAAAATATCACACATATATCAGTTGAGGGACATTCTACAAACTATTTGGCCAGGAATCCTCAAAAACATCAAGGTGATCAAAATCTAGGAAAGTCTGAGAAACTGTCAGAGCAAAAAGGAGTATTAGGAGACAGATAACTAAGTGTAATGTGACATATTGTATGTGATATCCCTAACATAATACCATATTAGGAATGGATATGATGTCCGTGATAATCAAGACTGCCGTTTTGTTGGACGTTCATGGTTTAAACTTTTATCATTGAGGTTTTCAGTTTTAGGATTGAAGTCTCTTCGGTTATCCCAAGTGATAATGTAGATAATAATTTGAAGAAATTAAGATATTAATGAAGTAGTCATTATTACCTTAGTATTTAAACTTCACTTGTATAAATCAACTGAAAACTAGCTGAAACTTTGGAAAAGAGGACAAAACTGACAGTATAATATTCAAAGCAAACACACTGCAGTAGAGAGAAAGGAATACATCTTGATCTAGATAAGAAAGTGTAATGGTAACTTTTAATAGTAGGGCTTCTGTAGAAAGAAGATAAGTTTAAAATTTGATCCAGTTAAATAAAGGACAGGAAAGGATGTACAAAATTGACAAAATACCATGTTCTCCATTGACAAACATTTCCTTGCATTTCAATTTTACCTGAGGATGGTTCTGCTGGGATTTTAGAAGTATAAATGAGGCAATTCACGTTTTTTTTTTGTTTGTTTGTTTTTTTGTGGTACGCGGGTCTTTCACTGCCGTGGCCTCTCCCGTTGCGGAGCACAGGCTCCGAACGTGCAGGCTCAGCGGCCATGGCTCACGGGCCCAGCTGCTCCGCGGCATGTGGGATCCTCCCGGACCGGGGCACGAACCCGTGTCCCCTGCATCGGCAGGCGGACTCTCAACCACTGCGCCACCAGGTAAGCTCTCATTTTATTAATGAAAAATAATAGTAATATATGATGAAATGCTTCTACACACATATAATTTTATTTGGTAAAAAGCCTTTGGAAGATGTAAGAAAAACCGATGGATGCAAGTATTTAAGTATATTTTAAGTGTTTGGTTGAGTTATTCAAATTAATATGATAAGGAAGAAAAATTTGCATTGGTTATTGGCACATAAAACTAAATTACATTATACAGTTGTGCCCTCAAGACTGAAATAAGCAGAGTTTTCCTGGATTAAGTGTCTCTTGACCAAGTTAATGATAATATAAAGGTTTACCTATCAGCTCAATTAATTAAACAGTAATTATTGACTGATCATAGGTGGAATAACAATCTTATCCCTTGTCAAATGTCTTGACAAGAGTTTGTGAGGAACTGTGAGGAGCAGAAGATGCTATCTCAAGGGGATGAACACACATTGTAAATAAAAAATTGTTGAGCCTGTTTCCTTGAGAAATTCTGGGGTATAATAAAGGTGAGTTATTTCTTCCACTGATTGAACACAGTCAGTGTAAAGAAAACAAGCAATCTTGCGGATCCTTGTTAGCCCAACTATTCTTCCTGTCAGTTTTGTTATATGGAAAGGAACATGTTCTGAAACACAATAGAAATTACTCAGTCTTGTGTCTGTGCGAATTGCTGAACAAGCATAGCAAACAGTGGAGACTACTTTATAAGGTGCTTTTCCTGTTTCTTGCTTTTGCCAGAGGGTCAAGTCCCCTTCAAAAAGTGGCTGTAAGTACAGAATGCAAGGTCAACATGCTATAATTTTAAGTTTCAGTTTAAAAAAAACAAAAAGAAATCTTTCATGAGCTTAGGAAAATTGGAGAAATATACTCCAAGTAACATGGGTTTCTAAAGATCTTTTTAGAAAATCAATAGCAATATCAGGCAGTACTATACTAAGAGAAATTTCTAAAACATTTATAAAATCCTATATCTTTCAATAGAGAGCTTTGATTTTAAGTCCCTGTCCCATTGATGCAATGTATTGATTTTTCTTCCCACTGTTCATGAGGTCCTTTTATTTTTATAAGAATACCACTAAAATGTGTCCATCAGTTCAGGAAAAGAGGGTGAATATACAAAACTATAGTCCAGAAAAATCTTCACTCTGTAAAAATATGAAAGAATATAACCTATGCTTTCACACTTTATGGTCAGTCTATATATTTATGACACATAAGTACTGTGTGGTTGGTCTAATAGGAAACTAATTACTTTTATCATTCCTCCAGGACCGAAGGCAAAAAAAAAACACTCACTAATCATTAGAGAAACGCAAATCAAAACTACAATGAGGAATCACCTCACACTGGTCAGAATGGCCACAATTAAAAAATCTAGAAACAATAAGTGCTGGAGAGGGTATGGTGAAAAGGGAACCCTCCTGAACTCTTGGTGGAAATGTAAATTGATATAGCCACTATGGACAACAGTATGGAGGTTCCTTAAAAAACTAAAAATAGAACTACTATATGACCCAGCAATCCCACTACTGAGCATACAGCCTGACAAAACCATATTTCAAAAAGAGTCATGTACCACAATGCTCATTGCAGCACTATTTACAATAGCCAGGACATGGAAGCAACCTAAATGTCCATCGACAGATGAATAGATAAAGAAGATGTGGCACATATATACAATGGAATATTACTCACCCATAAAAAGAAACGAAATTGAGTTATTTGGAGTGAGTTTGATGGACCTAGAGTCTGTCATACAGGGTGAACTAAGTCCAAAAAAGAAAAACAAATACCGTATGCTAACACATATATATGGAATTAAAAAAAAATGGTATTGATGAACCTACTGGCAGGGCAGGAATAAAGACGCAGACATAGAGAATGGACTTGAGGACACAGTGGGGGGAAGGGGGAAGTTACGGCGAAGTGAGAGTAGCATGACATATATACACTACCAAATGTAAAATCAGCAATCCCACTACTGGGCATATACCCTGAGAAAACCATAATTCAAAAAGAGTCATGTACCAAAATGTTCATTGCAGCTCTATTTACAATAGCCAGGAGATGGAAACCTAAGTGTCCATCATCGGATGAATGGATAAAGATGTGGCACATATATACAATGGAATATTACTCAGCCATAAAAAGAAATGAAATTGAGTTATTTGTAGTGAGGTGGATGGACCTAGAGTCTGTCATACAGAGTGAAGTAAGTCAGAAAGAGAAAGACAAATACCGTATGCTAACACATATAGATGGAATCTAAGAAAAAAAAAGGTCATGAAGAACCTAGGGGTAAGACAGGAATAAAGACACAGACCTACTAGAGAATGGACTTGAGGATATGGGAAGGGGGAAGGGTAAGCTGTGACAAAGTGAGAGAGTGGCATGGACAGATATACACTACCAAACGTAAAATAGATAGCTAGTGGGAAGCAGCCGCATAGCACAGGGAGATCAACTCGGTGGTTTGTGACCACCTAGAGGGGTGGGATAGGGAGGGTGGGAGGGAGGGAGATGAAAGAGGGAAGAGATATGGGAACATATGTATATGTATAACTGATTCACTTTGTTATAAAGCAGAAACTAACACACCATTGTAATGCAATTATACTCCAACAAAGATGTAAAAAAAATAAAAAAGTAATTTGGATATTTTCAAAAAAAAAATAGATAGCTAGTGGGAAGCAGCAGCATAGCACAGGGAGATCATCTCTGTGCTTTGTGACGACCTAGAGGGGTGGGATAGGGTGGCTGGGAGGGAGGCTCAAGAGAGAGGGAATATGGGGATATGTGTATGAATACGGCTGATTCACTTTGTTGTACAACAGAAACTAATACAGCATTATGAAGCAATTATACTCCAATAAAGAGGTATAATAAATAAATAAATAAATGTAAAAGAAAGAGAGTCCAGAAATTAAAGGCAAGTGTGTTGCTCTAAACCCTATCCTTCACTTCACCAGTGGCCACAACTAAGCATGATGCAATTTCAATTTTTTAAAAAATTCTTAATTCATGGTTTAAAGACTTATGTTAGTTCTGATGCTCTTAGGTAAAAAAGATTTGCAAACCTCTGGACTAAATTACCTGTTTTTTTTCTTTTTTAAAATAAACCTAGACCCACAGGAAACATTTCTCTGGAACTATCTTAATCTTAAACCACTGTTTCCAAGAACTAAGAGATGCTAAGTTCTGTCGTATCCCCTGCCTCATCTCTCTGTTCTTGTTCTATTTTCTCAAGACCAAATAAGAGACTGTAAAATAATTCCTACTAACTGCCAGAAGGTAAGGAGAGTCTCTCTTTTTAACTGACCATTCTCTTCTCTGGTGGTCTTCCTCTAGGACCTTCAACTCTGCTGACATTTGTAATCTCTTGAAAGAAGTATGGTATGAAGATAAAGAAGGTATACATATGCAAAGACCAGGGCTTTAAAACATAGTTTTGGCACTTAAAAGCTTTTAATTTGCCTAGCAGTGTCATCTGGATTATATGTTTTATATTGAGTTATTCTTATTTCTATTTTAACATAGTGATTGAAAAAGTTCAATTTTGAAGGACTAAACAATATTTTATGAGACTATCTGATAGTTTCTTAAAATATGTTATATTTGGGCATATAGAAATATTTTACATATTCTAATTAATTTGAAATTTGAATTTAATGAAAGCAAAAATATATTTTAAAGTATATTTTCATTTTAAATGGTATAATATTTTTAAATGATAGAAAAATATAAAGAAAATAAAAACTTGTTTATAACCATCCCAACTGGAAATTATAATTTTTAATTCTTGAAATATTTAGCCTATTTGTATATGTGACAAAAGTTGGAAACATATTTAACATACATTTTTGAAAATGGCTATTTTCATTTAACAAAATATTGTATTCTCATGTAATTAAAATAGTTTCTAAACCTTGTTTTAGTGACTAATATTAACTTTATATGACTATAACTCAATTTTTTAACTATCATCTATTTCTAGGCACTATTAGTGTCTAGTTTGTTCTCAAGTTTCTACCTTATAAAAATAATGCTGCAACTTTCAGTTTCCAGTTCTTCATGTAAGGAGTTTGGAAGTTGCCACTGCATCTTAACAATAGGTAAATGTTGGACCAACAAAAAAATCTATAAAAATTCTTGGATCCCTAAAAGAGGAGAGGGCACAAGGCAGACCATTACTCCCAAGATTAGAGAGACAGACAGATGAATACATAAAGTCAAGGTAGGATTAAAAGAGCAGAGACTCATAAGCAGAAACCACCGAGGGAACCAGTGCCAGGGTAGGCAAACCTGAACTATAACTGGCAAATTGCTGGAGGCTCAGTGTAGACAAGTCTGAAAATTTAAAATTCCCGAGGTACTCAGTGATAGAAGGGCTCCCACAATATTGAGAACTAGTAAGCAATACAGCAGATTGCAGGATACAATTTTAATATGCAATAGTCAATCACATTCCTATATACCAGCAATAAACAAACGGAATTTGAAATTAAAAACATAATACCATTTACACGAGCTGTGAAAACACCCAAAATATTTAGGTATAATTCTAACAAGATATGTACAAGACCGATATACAAAAAAACTACAAAACTCTGGTGGATGAAATCAAAGAACTAAGTAAAGGGAGAGCTCTTCTATGTTCATGGATAGAAAGATTCAATGCCGTCAAGATGTCAGTTCTTCCCAACTTGACTCAGTACAATCCGACCAAAATCCCAGCAAGTTATTTTGTGGATATCAACAAACTGATCCTAAAGTTTGTCTGGAGAGGCAAAAGACTCAGAATAGTCAACACAATATTATAAGAACAGAATTGGAGGACTAATGCTATCTGACTTCAGTCTTACTATAAAGCTACAGTAATCAAGTGATATTGTCTATAGAATAGACAAATAGATCAATAGAACAGAATAGAAAGCTCAGAAATAGACTCCCATAAATATAGCTAATTGATATTTAACAAAGGGCAAAGGCAAGACAATTGGGCAAAGATAGTCTTTTCAACAAATGGTGCTAAACAACTGACAACGGGACATACACATGCAAAAAAAAATTATATATATGTGTGTATATATATATATATATATATATATATATAGACACAGATTTACTCTCTTCACAAGAATTTACTCAAAATGGATGACAGATATAAATGTAAAGCGTAAACCTAAAAAACACCTGGAAGATAACATAGGAGAAAACCTAGATGACTTTGAGTATGGCAATGGCTATTTAGATACAATACCAAAGGCGTGATCCATGAAATAAATAATTGATAAACAGAACTTTGTTAAGATTTAAACCTTCTGCTTTGCAAGACAATGTCAAGAAAATGGGAAGACAAGACAGACTGAGAGAAAATATTTGCAAAGGAAACATCTAATAATGTACTATTATCAAAATATTCAAAGAACTCTTAAAACTTGATAAGAAAATAAACAACCCAGTTTTAAAAAATGGACAAAAGACCTTAACAGACACTCTATCAAAAAAGATACACAGATGGCATATAAGTATATGAAAATACATTCTACGTCATATGTTATCAGGAAAACACAAATTAAAAGAAATGGAATAACATTACATACCTAATAGAATGGCCAAAAAATTGAACATTGGCAACAGCAAATGCCGGTGAGGATGTGGAGCAACAGGAACTGGTAGGAATGCAGAATGGTACAGCCATTTTGGAAAACAGTGTGGCCGTTTCTTACAAAACTAAACATACTCATATCATATGATCCAGCAATTGTGCTCCTTTGTATTTACCTAAAGGAGTTGAAAATGTATATCCAGACAAAAATATGCATATGGGTGTTTATTGCAGCATTATTCATAATGGTCAAAACTTGGAAGCAGCAAAGATGTCCTTCAGCTGGCATGAATAAATAAACTGTGGTACATATAGGGAATGGAATTCTATTCAGCCCTAAAAAGAAATGAGCTATAAAGCCATGAAAATACACAAAGGAACTTTAAATACATATTACTAAGTGAAAAAAGCCAATCTGAAAAGGCTACATATTTTATGATTCTAACTATATGACATTCTGAAAAAGGCAAAACTATGAACACAGTAAAAAGATCAGTGGTTGCCAGAGGTTAGGGGAGGCTGAGAGGAATAAATAGGCAGAGCACAGAGGTTCAGGCAGTAAAAATATTCTGCAAGATACCATAATGATGGATACATGATATACATTTTTCCAAACCAATAGAATGTATAACACCAAGGGTGAATCGTAATACAAATTATGGACTTTTGATGATTATGATGTGTCAATGTAGGTTCATTAATTGTAACAAATGTACCATGCTGGTGGGGTATGTTAAGAATGGAAGAGACTGCATGATGTGTGGGAGCAGCAGGTATACGACAGATCTCTGTACCTTCTTCTCTAATTTGCTGTGAACCTTAAAGTGCTATTAAAAAAAATCAAGTTAAAAAAGTAATAATGCTGCAAGAAATGTGATTTACATAAACTTTACCCAACTTTTTTGATATTTTGTTAGAGTTCTATTACTAGTCGTATTACGTTCCCTCAAAATTCCTACGTCAAAGCCCTAACTGCCAGTACCTTAGGAGTTAAAGGTATTTGGAGACAGAGCCTTTAAAGAGGTGATTCAAGTAAAGTGAGGCCCTTTGGATAAGCTCTAAACTACTTTTATTGGTGTCTTTATGAGAAGAGGAAATTTGAACACATAAAAAAGAAACACCAGGGATGCAGTCATACAGAGGAAAAGCCATGTGAGGACACCAGAAGGCAGATACCAGCAATCCAAGGAGAAAGACCTCAGAAGAAACCCAAACTGCTGACATCCAGCCTCCAGAGCTGTGAGAAAATAAATTTCTATTGTTTAAGCCACATTAGTCTGTGGCATTTTGTTTAGGCAGCTCTATCAGTCAAGATTCTACCTTTCATCTGATATATTTGTTCTATCTATAACACAGCCCAAAGCAATTTCTTTTCTAATAATGAACACATGGAATAACTACAGCTTACTCATACACAGAACATAGGGCAAGGAGTTATACAGATCTCCCTTCCTAATAATTACAATGTACAGAATTTACAAACAACATCAAAAAGATAATAAATATTATGTGACCCTTTGAAAGGAATCTCATCAGGCAATCAAGTAAGACTTGCCTGTTCAAGGATAAACAGTGGCAAATAAACTTATATTTTAAAAAATGCCTTACTTTATACTGTACTGAACTATGATTGGTCCTTTCCCAGAACTATGAGAATCTGAAGAATTATCACATCTACTTTTGTATAAAACGTTATGACCTAAGGCAGTGAAGTAGAAGAGAAAGGGGAAATAATTAGCCAATAAAACCTTGGAGGTAGATTTTTGAGAATATAAACTGAATTTTTATGGTATAATGGATATTGTTATTTCTTATATTCTTACTATGTTTCTCAAATGTCACTGCTTTAATAATTTAGAACTAAACCTGGTAGTTAAGTATTATGCTGGCAATGTAATGCAATCTCTAATTTTACAAAATCAATAATGGAGTAGACATATTTAAATGAGTGTTTTAATTTCAAGAAGTTTGCTTGAGGGAGAATCTTTTTTTTTTTTTTTTTTTTGCAGTACGCAGGCCTCTCACCGCTGTGGCCTCTCCCGCCGCAGAGCACAGGCTCCGGACCGCAGGTTCAGCGGCCATGGCCCACGGGCCCAGCTACCCTGCGGCACGTGGGATCCCCCCGGACCGGGGCACGAACCCGCGCCCCCTGCATTGGCAGGCGGACCTTCAACCACTGTGCCACCAGGGAAGCCCGAGGGAGAATCTTTTTATAGTCAAAAAGTGATTAAGTTAACATTTGTATTATAGGGACGTGAGTTTGTTATACAATATTAGATCTAGGTGCACTAGAAGATGCTACATTATTATTAACAGTATACTAGTCCTAAGGCATGTTAATTACACGATTTTATGTTACTTTGTAGATGTGATAAGGCAATTAATTTTTATTTTTAAGCCGACAACTATGCTCAAAAGTAATGATTTTATATTGTTTTTGTCATTTTATAAAGCTGAAATAAGTTTTCCAATAATAAATATTTACTTACAGTGTTATTGTTTTATGTAACTGCATTTAGTTTTAATTCTACACTAATAGGACAGAATTGTATCAACAGTCTTTTCTTACCTTCAACTCACAATATACTCATTCTAGAACTATACATTGCATAGTGTTTATAGTTATGTAGACATTTTATGTTTTAGCAACATTTACTTTTTACTTGAAATATTTTTACTTGGTAGATGTTTTATGAAAAAGGGCCCCATGATGAAACAAATTTGGAAATTCTGGATAAAAGCAGTTAACCAGTTTTTCTTTTTCCTTGAAGGAATTCTCAGAATCACTAATATGTTAAAATACATTGGAAATCCCCAAAGAAGATACAGACTTTTCATTACTTGCCAAAGGTCAGGCTGATAGTGTTAATAACTATCCCATGAGATTTTGATCCTAAACCTATTGAATTTATTTTATCACTGTTAAACACATACACTTAAAATTGTGTTCTATTGATACTACCTAGGAAATAGCTCTAAATTCTGTCAATTCTGTTTTCACCCCCACTGTTATTATTCCGGTTCTAGCCCTACTTATCTTATTGCTGCCTTATACAACAGCTCTGCAAACATGCTCCTCCCACTGAAATCAATTCTTCCCACAAATTATCTTTCTAAAGTTAGATCTCATCAAGTAGCTTTTGACACTTTCAAGGAAAAGTCTCAATATAGCAATTGGCATAACTGCAACATGGCCTCTATCATCTTTGGCAGGAGCATCTCTCCATACTCTGCCCTTAGTCAACCCCATATTTTGGTCCCTCATATTTACTAATGATTTTCTAACAGTACAACAAACTTTCATGCCTTTGTGCTTTTGTTCTGAAACATGACTACCTCGCTTGACCCCTCATATTTCAAGGGTTAACTGAAAGGTAATCCTGTGATGCCTTCATCTTCATTCCTCCTTTTGAATTACCTGATTTTTAAAATATCTTTTTGTAGCATTTTATATTTATCTTATCATAAAACGTACCGCAGAGCTACATGTCTCTCTTAGTATACTGTAAGAGTATGCCAGCCAGCAGATAGGATATTTTAAGGAGAAGATGTCTTTAAAAGACATCTGGTTCATTATGATTTTTTTACTAATTCTACTGCAAAAACACTTCCCTTATTTTTAAATTCTAGTTTCACCTAGTGTCATATCCTAAACTTTGAGATGAGATATCTGCGTAATTAGAGTAGGGAGACCTGGGTATAGAAAGTAGGGAAATGAAGAATAAATAAAAATGGAGTTATAATCATACTAGTTTGATTATTTATTGGGTGCTTCCTATATGCTAGGCAACTTGGTAAGCACTTCATATACAGTATCATATTTATGAAATATAGAAAGACAAGAAAACACTAATAAAAGGTGAAATAAGAGGGCATCCTATTTGGACCTCAGAGTGCTGCAGTCCAGTCCTACATTCACATAACCATATGAATTTTTGAGCTTTCACTAGGTGTCAGGCACTATGCCAAGGGCTAGTGATAAAAAAATGAGTAATTCCAACATTCACAGAGCACACAAACTAATGTTATGTGAAGGCTATTATATAAGAGGTCCATAAAAAAAACGTTATGAATGACCATAGAAGCTGACTCTTATTGGATGAATTGTGTCTCCTCACAAAAATATGTTGATATCCTAACCCCCAGTACTTCATAATGTGACCTTATTTGGAAATAAGGTCACTGCACATGAAATTAGCTAAATTAAGATGAGGTCATACTGGATTAAGATGGCCTCCTCATCTACTATGACTGTTGTCCTTGTAAGAGGAGGAGAAGAAACAGAGCCCAGTACATGAGGGGGAAATTCCATGTGACAACAGAAGCAGAAATTATTTTTGTGTCACTAGCTCTTGGCATACTGCCTGACAGAATTTTAATAGCACATTTTCTTTCCTACAGTTTCTGCTATATAAGAACATTTAAAAACTGCTTCGTAAGGTTTAGTCTGCAGAAGGTTAACAGCTTTTTGCTTTCCAGACTAAAAAGTCTTCGTTGTATTTACCTTGTCATTAATCAACGCAAGCACATAAGGTAAATGTTCATGGGTACTTATTGCTTGATAGCATTTGTACAATTCTTGGAATACAATTGACATTTGTGTTATTTTTCCTTCTTATTTATATATTTACTGTAACCTTTGCTTTTCAGTTTCTGTTTTTTTTGGGGGGTTGGGTTTTTTTTTTTAGAAATTTCCTTATATTTACTGGCTAGTGTTAATATGCTTCATTTGTCAGTTCTTAAATCATCAAGTAACCATGTAGAAATAGGAAGCAAATTATTTAAATAGTATCATATCAGCATCCATTTTGGAATGACATTTTATAACATCTTGCCTAAAACTGTCATCTGTTCTTTCATGTCCCTCAAAACGTCAAAGGTGAAATTAGAACTTGCCATATTTAAGTAAAGGTGTAATTGAAAACATTTGATTTATTTCCATCTGATCATGGCATAATGAAAAGGCCTTCCTTGCTTCCACTGAATGTTCCTTTGCTTAAAGGCACACTCCATATATGGTTTGGCAGCACAGATTCTGTCAGGCAATATGCTGTATACTGCAAAGAAGCAGGATATGGAGTCCTAGTATTTGATGTCAAGGTTTATTCATTGGGGTGATCTCACTTAGCTTCCTAGTAACTACACTATTTGTTGTATCTAGAAGGAAAAATATAGTTCAAAGACTTCTTTGTTAATTTTTTAAAAATATAATTTACATAAAATAAAAATCAATTTTAAGTGTACAATTGAATGAGTTTTGACTACTGCATATAACTGTGTGATACAGAACTTCAAAGGATATAGTATGACACAAACAATTTTGAAAAACAAGACCAAAATTGGAAGACTTAAACTGTCTGAGTACACTGCTTATTATAAAGGTACAATAATTAAGACTTCATGCTATTGATTTAAGAAGAATGCATAGACTAATGCAATAGAATAAAATCTAAGAATTAGATCTATACATGTGGAATCAATCATATTTTTTACACAGATGAAAAGAGAAATCATTTAGTGAATAATAATCTTTTCAACAAATAGGGCTGGAATAATTGTATATCATGTGAAAATAAAATAAAACATAAAAAATCACCTATCTAGACTCACACGTCATGCCACATTAAAAAACTAACTCTAAGTGAGTCCTAGACCTAAGTAACAGGATTAAAACTGTTAAATACCTGGAAGAAAAACTTTTAAGTATAATGACTTTGAGTTAAGGAAATGTTTCATAAACATAAAAGAATGAAAGAAAGATTAATAAATTGTACTTTATAAAAAAGACATGTTAAGAAAATAAATTGACTACCCACATAATGAGAAAAAATGATTGTAAAACATAGAGGTCTTATTTCTAAATAGATAAAGAATACTTTTAACTCCATAATAAAAAAAACACAAATAATTAAAAACGCAATGAATTTAAATGAATCTTTCACCAAAGATTATACATGGATTGGAAATATGTAGGTGCAAAGATCTTTAATCATTAGAGAAATAGCTATTAAATCTACAAGACACTACTATACACCACTATAATGGCTAAAATTTAACAGACTGACAATGCCAAATACTGGCAAGGATATTTAGTGGATGAACCTTTCATATACTGCTTTTGGGAATGCAAAATGGTACAGCCACTTTGGAACATAATTATGCAGTTTCTAATAATGGCAAATATACACTGACTTCTCATCCTCTCCACTCTCCTCCCAAGAAAATAAACCTGATGTGTGCATATATATCAATATCAGGTTTATTCATAAAAGCCCAAAACGTGAAATAATGCAACTATCCATTGGATGGTGAATGCTGCTCAACAATAAAAAAATATAATGTACTGATACATGCAACAAAATAGATGTATCCTCAAAGCATTATGCTAAGCAAAGAAATCCAGGTATAGCCACTAAATAAAGTCATATAACACACCCTTTGCCTTCATGGGAAAGCCCACACTCCACTCACCTTTATAAGACTTCGGTCTCAGTACACCGGCATCTCACATAGTGCTCAAAAGAGAACATTTCCTGATGGAGGAGCTTGGGTGAAGGGTCCAGCTACCCAATTGCAGAGTGCTGGGCAACTCAGCTGTTTCAGAAAGAGAAAGCAATGACCTGAGGCTGTTCTTCAGAGAAGAGGCGGCAGTGGTCTCCCAGGACAAATCCTAGATACCTCTCCGCTGCCAGTAGAAACAACTGCACACAGCGGGTGCAGTGGAACAGCACAGTTCGGGTTGTTGCGGCGCTGGACCTTGGCAGACATAGCACTGCGGCCCCAGGTTCTGCGCCAGAAGGCCGCATCACTGTCCGGGAGTGGAAGGCTAAAGATTTGGGGCCCAAGCATGAGCAGTTCACTCCCCCGCTCTGGTCTATGGCTGACGGTCCTGCTTCTACACAGCCTTTGGGCCACAGCCTGTTCTCACCTGGCCAGGCCCCTGTGGCGAGGCTCTGCTGCGCTGAGACTCTGGAGGTGGCAGCCAGTGTCCGTAAGGATTGGGGTTTGGTTTATAGACTATGTGAACCAGACTCCTTACAGATGAGTCTTGACGAGGGGCCTCTGGAAGCTGTGACATCTGCACGTTTCTCATCCCAGGACTCCCCTTATGCCCACGTAGAATTCCCAAGATCCCGCGAGATCGAACTTCCCTGGGAAGAACGGTTGCTGAGCGCCGCGTCGCGCCGTGTCGCGCTGCGTCGCGCCGCGTCGCGCCTGATTTCTCCAGAATTCTTTGAGCCCCTGACGGCTCTGGGCATCCAAGCCCATCTTCACCCTGCCCCATCAGGACCCACAGTTACCACCCCATACACATCCAAAGCCTCACAGCACACCTTGTGGGCTCTAACTGAGCTCTCTTTGCCTTCCTGGAAAACCTGCACACCGCCCACCTGGACCAGGACTCACCCCTGTCTGTGGTCAGCGAGTGTCCCCATTGGCGCTCAAAAGAGAACATTTCCTTGTGGAGGAGCTTGGGTGAAGGGCACAGCTTCCCCCATCACATGGTGAAAAAAAAATTTTTTTTTCTTAGCTATCAACAAATGTCTAAAAACTGTTATTTCCTTTTCTTCTTCTGGTTTACTAATTGTTTAAGGCAGGAGGGTAACCCTGTTATTTTTCCATAACCATAAGTCCAAGTCGTAAGGGCATATTTTAAGACTGAGATTTTTTTCTATTGCTTTGTATATTTATTACTAAACTTATACTTCTATTTTGAATCATCTGTAATCAGCGCAAGTAAATCTGTTCTGTGCCTTGACTTCATGACTTCCTTTAATGTTTGCTGTACATATACTTACTGAAAATATTTTATATTAGACAAATATATCAATATTTCATGTGTTCTATGCTGAAATTTAGTGAAAAAATATTTTACAACTACTTAGTAAAAATATAAGAGAATGTAATGTTGGCATACAATACTAAATAATTTCATATCAATAAAATTCTTTACCCTAGTATGATATTTAACATAATAAAATTGACTTAATTATAAGTTCTCATAGTCACCAATAGTAAAATGCTGGTAACACCAGTTATCTCTAGGAGATAAATTCAATTAATCTCCTGTCATGTGAGCCTGTAAACATAGTACTGGCAATTAATATAATAGGCTTAGATTTGTCATACATATATGACTGAGCAATATGTGTTACAGGATAAGTTGATAAATATGTGATCAGATAAATTGATCGTATTGACATGTCTACCTGTAAGTGTATAGTATATGATTGTAACTCTGCTAAAACCTAAGAAATTATTTTGCTGAAAAGATTTTTGACCCAATAAGGCAGATTTGACAAAATCCACTGCAAAAAGGCAAATAAAAAATATTTCTTTACAAATAAAACATAGAGACCTCATAGGGTACTGATTTACTTTAACTTTGTATACAGTGCTAATAAACTTGGATATTTGGTTTTCCTGAGTTTTCAAATTAAAGAAAGCTAGCTAATTGAAATGACAGGGGAATTGAAGAATTAAAAAGTGATCTTTTAAAGCAATAAAAGAGATTAAAATTCTACATAACTTTGACCCAACAATCCCTGTGTAATTTGAGATTGTTAGCATAGCATGAATCAGCATTATTCACATTACTCTCAGAGGTGTCACTTATTTTATTGCTGTTACAACACAGTGCTACAAAATTATATATTTCTTTGGTAAAGAGTCATAAAAAAACAATAAATATAACATAGCATTGCCGTTATACCCTTCTGAAAAAGGAACAATTGCTTTGGATAAATCCTAGACAAGTTGAAATAACTTTCTGGCACAAAAGAGAGTAACACTTTGTCTAAAAATGTACATATGTGCCATTATGCAGGAATTTCAGGAAAATATAAAAATATGCATACGCTTTTATATGAGCAAACTATTAGAGAAGAAATAGCTAGATTTGAATTTTCATATTAATAGGTGGTTAAACTGATATAATTCTCACAGTTTCCTTAATAACAAAAGATCTCCAAAGTATTGATTTCTTTTTGTCATTAAAAATTTATAAAGTAATAAACTATATCCTGGCTTGTTATCTATCATTAACTGCTTATGTATATAAAACATCTGTTTCTAAATTCAAACTGAATTTCTGAACTGGATTTATTGGATAAATCATCATTTTGCCAAGGGAGAAACTCCTCTAAATATCATACTCAATGTGTAAAATTGGTTAGTTTTCTTATTTCCCTGACATTCCTCACATTTTAAATAGCAAAGTTTTAGTGATACATATTATTTCACCATTTCTGGTGCTCTTTTCCAAATCTTTTAAAAATTCAGAATAATGTAAAACTGATGAATTGAAACAATATTTTCATTTTAGGCTGATCTTGCAATTTTAGATACTCAACCTACTCTCATTGATAGCTTATAGTAGAATGGCCGAAAACTTCCTCAGTATAATATTTTAAATTTATTTTTAATCTCATCATTGTTCTTGTGCTAATATATTGAACTAATATATTTATTGAGTTTATTCACATTTTTCACCTTTCAGGAAATAGCTATTAGATATGAAGTTTATAAATTCCACATAGCAAAAGTGAAGCCTAGTTTTATAAGACAAATGAGAAATACTGAAAATTTTGTTCAAAAAATTAGTTCTTCCAGATTTCTTGGAATTCACTACCAAAAAAAATGACTATAGATTACATTTGTAGCACCTTTTTCTTATACTGACGGAAAACCGTCCAATTATTTTGTTCCTCTGTAATTTCTCACAATTGAATAAACAATAAACCATAAACTTATTTAGATAATCTTCCTTCCAAATGAAAAGGTCACAGAAATTGTACTGGTACAAAGAGGATATACTATTTGTATTTAGTTTTCTACAGCTAAGGATTCTGATATAAAACGTGACCAGAAAATTTCCGTGAGCTTTCAGGAGACTGGGATTTACCCTGTGGCTCTACATGTGAGCACTATGGCAAGAATAATTTCTAGTCTATGCACCTCATGTCTTACCAACCTATTTTCAACAATAATATATTATTTAACCTTGTAGTTTGTAAGTAACACTATCCAGCATAATAGAATTTATTTTATATCCCAAATGGTTTCTTAATGTTTATACAAAAAGCTCTGAAATGCACACACTCTACTGGGAAGGTGAACCAGAATTGACTTTGGGATAAGGTAATCCTAAAGTGCCAGTTTCACCTCTGTCATTCCTTGTTCACTTCCCCTATGTTCATCTACTCCATTGGCTTTATTCTCTCAATTGGCTATGTAATATTTTGCTCACCTGCCTTCTTAATATGCCTCTCCACCCTGCCCTAAACTGCCCAGGGAGAGACACAATTGTAGCCCCCTCTCACTTCAGTCTAGATAAGAAGACTTTGATTCTGGGAAGAGGACCTGTCTTGATGATTTAGGAATGACCTGGAGGACTTCCACGGTGTAATGCATCTGCTAAGCCTAAAACCTGGCTCTTCCTCTGAATGCTAATGCTTTAGCTCATAATATAAAATTCAAAACGTAAGGTTATTTAATAAATTAAGCATCACATTTCGAGAAACATAAGATGGTGAACCACAGGCTAGGTAACACCTGATTCCTATGGGCAATGTTTTGGAGTGGCCTACCTATCCCTCTTCCATTGGAGTTAGATCAGTTAAATCAAGAGTCCATGGAAATAAATTGGCTTGATGTGATGGAGAGAGGAACAGCCATTTCTCCATCTAGTACACATTGGGCCTAAATGATGGTGGTAGCTTTAAGAGAATTAAGAGATCACAAGAGAAGAAAAAAGATTGAATAAGAATAAACATAATAAGTATTGACTGTATAAGGATGATGTGGCAAGCAGCTAAACTGAGAAGTTTACAGTCCACAGCACAAAAAAAAAGTGGTTGGGATAGAATTATGGTTGTTACTTAATAGCCATTTCCTCATCTTGTTTTATTTGCAAAGACCCTTTTTTTTTTTCTTCACCAGGGAACTCAGGGGGTAAATCCTGATGATTCAGACTGTTAGGCTGTTCCTATTCTCTTTGACAACAATAGGTGCTGTACTAAAAGTCTAGATAGAGTGAGTGTCTGAATTAAACAGTCTTCCAAAGTGACTTTTGTTAATCATAATACTGACTTTTATGAGCAAGTTCTGTTAGACCTGCTGTTCTCCACATATCAGGGTCATACCAATGATTTATCTTTCCCTTAAAGGCCTGATTCAGAGGTGGTCTCTTCTGTGGAGACTCCCACATGCTCCTTTCCCCCTGAGGCTAAATGTTGCCCTATAGTACGTAGCCCATTTGTAGACCAAACAATGACCCCTAAAGATGTCTATGTCCCAGATCGTCTGAGTGGACCCAATGTAATCACAAGGGAACTTATAAGAGGCATGCAGTAGGCAAAAGTGAGTAGTAGAACATGTGACAAAGGAAGCAAAAAGTTGAAGTGATACAAGGAGTAGATCATAAACCAAAAGAATGCAGGAGGCCTCTACTAACTGAAAAACGCAGTCTCAAGAAGGAATGCAGTCCTGCCAACACCTTGATTATAGAATTCCAATCTCCACAACTATAAGAGAATAAATTTATATTTATTTAAGCTACTAAGTTTGTGGTCAATGTGTTATAGCAGAAATAGAAAACAAATACACCAATATAATTATTTTATTTATACCCATATCACATATTACCGTAATTACTTATTTGCATGTCTGTGACCCCATTCAATCTGAGCTACTACACCTAGGGATCCAACCTTATTGGCCATTTTCTGTAGACTAAACATATTTTCTAGTACAAGGTAGTCCCAAAATTGTCTTTTCAGTAAATGTTTATTTGATAAGATCATCTAGTGTTACCTCGGGGCACACTGGATTATGTATAAGGTCAGATAATTCAATGGAAGATATAAACGATACAGAATATAGTAGTTCTAATTCCTGAGTGGTTAGAAAACACACTGTGATGTCCTGTGATGTCCACTGTGATGTCCTGTGATGTCCATATGTTGGGATGTTCCTGAGGAAGGAAAGGAGCATTAAAAGATTAATGACAATGCCACTTTCTCACTTCGTCCCAGCTTACCCTTTCCCCTCCCCATGTCCTCAAGTCCATTCTCTACGTGTGCGTCTTTATTCCTGTCCTGCCCCTAGGTTCTTCAGAACCATTTTTTTTTTTTTAAGATTCCATGTATATGTGTTAGCATACTGGGAAGCAGCTGCATAGCACAAGAAGATCAGCTCGGTGCTTTGTGACCACCTAGAGGGGTGGGATAGGGAGGGTGGGAGGGAGGGAGATGAAAGAGGGAAGAGATATGGGAACATATGTATATGTATAACTGGTTCACTTTGTTATAAAGCAGAAATTAACATATTATAAAGCAATTATACTCCAATAAAGATGTTAAAAAATAATGAGTGCACAAGAGGAGGAAAGGAGTACACAAAAAGAAAAGTTTGTTCCTTCAAACTTCATTATTTAATGATTAATCAACTACAGTACACTCTTGCAGAAAGAAAGGCAGAAAAGAAATTCCAGTGCAGTAACTAACATTTTTTTGTTCTGCTAAAAATGTACTTGAAATGGTAGAGGGGATTTAACTATATTTGTTGAAATCTTCATTTATTCCTTGCCTTGCTTTTCAAAAATGCATCTCCATGTAGTACTTTGGCATTCCAAGTAAGAAGTACTTTTTTATTCTAAATAAAAATAAATCTTTCTACATCTCCATTCAATTATATATTAAATCAGAAAAAGTATGACTTCCTAGGACAATCATGTGTTCAGGTTGGTTTTGAAATAAGCAAATATGCAAGATAAACCTGAGATTTTAATTTTAGAAAGCTTTAAAAAGCTTCTATAAGACAGAGAGACAAAGAGAGATAGTCCAAATTGTGAAAGTTTTCCCTAGTGGCCATAAATATCACAGGATAATTTAGTCATATAGACTGTGCACTAAAATACAGAAATAAAGTATTTAGACAAGCATATAATACTTATCTTATTCATATGATACTTATTCATATTATAGAGAAAGAATATACAATTATTATTCTAATATAGCCACTCCTACCCAGTAATAACAAATGAGGTAACCCTTTCAAATTTCTATTGAAGTATGCCTTCTTAGTCACTCCCATCATTAAGAGAGTAAATAGAAAGTGGATTTGAATGTTAAAAGAATTACAAAGTATAAAAAAATAAATATTAAGTATTATTTCACTTCTAAATTAAGTTCCTTATGTGTACTTTTTAAAATTTTCAGAGTTGTTGTTTGCTGTTAAAAATGTGACCTTTGGGGCTTCCTGGTGGCGCAGTGGTTGAGAGTCCGCCTGCTGATGCAGAGGACGCGGGTTCGTGCCCCTGTCCGGGAAGATCCCACATGCTGCGGAGCCGCTGGGCCCGTGAGCCACGGCCGCTAAGCCTGCGCGTCCGGAGCCTGTGCTCCGCAACGGGAGAGGCCGCAACAGTGAGAGGCCCACGTATCGCAAAAAAAAAAAAAAAAAAAAAAAAGTCCCATATGTATTTCAGTTGTCCTAAAGAAATAAACTGATTGAATTGCTGAACTCCCCTTGTTATCCAATGGCATGCACCTTCTATCTTCTTCAAAAGGTAAATATCATCCTAAAGCAGGTGTTATGTTCTTATAATTTTATTCTAATAGTACATAACCCTAAGTACTAAATGAGATACACATTTTTTAAAAAAATATTGAATAACATAAAACTTTTCAAGAAAGAAGAGAATAAAAACAGATGAAATCTCTAATTATAAATTATAAGGAAATGCTGCCTTAATTTTCTAGGCTTTTTAAGCTGTCTTTTGTTTCTGTTTCCTGGATAATTGCCATGTTACTTAAAAAAAAATTGTCTTGGCCAGTGTGATAGTTTTCTAGAGCTGCCATAACAAAATATCACAAACTGGGTGGTTTAATCAAGATGAATTTATTGTGTCACAGTTCTGGATGTTAGAAATCCAAGTTTAATATGTTGGCATTGTTGGTTCCTTCTGAGGATGTGAGGGAGAAGCTGCTCTGTGCCTCTCTCCTAGCCACTACTGGTTGGTTTTTCAGCACTCTTTGGAGTTCCTTGGTTTATAGATGCATCCCCTCAATCTCTGCCTTCATCTTCACATGGAGTTCTCTCTGTGTCTCTTCGGATCATTTTCCATTTTTCCATGTTTATCTCTGTGTCCAAACATCCTTTTTTTATAAAGGCACCAGTCATACTGGATTAGGATTTACTCTATGATTTCATTTTCACTTGATTATTTCTATAAAGACTCTTTCAAAGTAAGGTCACATTCTGAGGTCCTGAGGGTTAGGGGTTCAATCTATGCAATCCATAATCCAATTGACTTACTGCATAATTACATAAGAAAAATCAGCCCCTGGCTGAAAATGAATGGGTTTAGATATCAAATGCTAAGTCATATGCTGTTAAAGAGAATCATCTTTAGATGTCAGCAAAGTTTTACACATGAGTGTTTACAAGTTTGGAAAGGGTAATTTCTAACTTTTCACCCATCCACCCGCCTAGAAAATCTTTCAGAAGCATTTACTTTACAAGTAAAGATACATGATAGAATAAACTATTTTAAGATTTTTTTTTTAATTCCCTCAAGGAGCAGAGACTGGATATGTGATAGTGGTGGTGAAGATGGGGAGAGCATGGAGCAGAGGGCCATTTCTACCTATATCTCACCATCTTCAGGAATCTTACAAGTGTCAGGGGTTACACTGTGGCCATAAAACCATATGGTTAAATGACAGCTACACATTTTATATCCACTGGTCAATAAAGAACTTCTACTTAAGGAACTCAGCCCTAAGTTTGATTCAATGAAGCCTTAAAGTAATAATTATGCAAGAAATTAACATCAAAAATTTTAAACTATGAAAATTGAATAGGCTTTTAAAATGTCACTTTTTAAAATTAAGGCATTAAACTTTTTATGTTAAAGTCACATTTTCTTTATTTCTTCCTGTGTCAAATGCTTAAGTCCATATAGGAATGCAATTTTCATACATGCTTTCATGTAATGAAAGGGGAAAATTTTTCCAACTGTGGAATGCCATCACTAAGTTGCTAAAAACTCATTGTGCCTGGATGAATTCTGGTACAAATGGATGATTTTGAGCTCATGTAGGTAATTTTACGTAATTTATTTCATAAAAGGTTTAGTTGAACGTTTTTAAATATGTAGCCTTTCATATGTCATGTTTTAGAGGCATGGTCAGGTACTTTGACAATAAACCAAGTTACAAAAGCCCTACACAGATATTGTCACAGAGGTGTGGAAAGTAGCACAAACTTCAAATAACTAAATTGAAATTATTTTTATCATAATTTATAATAATTTCCAGTAGCAATTCACTCATATAGCAATTAAATTATAGAATATTTAATTTAACTAAAATTAATATTTCTCAAGCTTAGAGATAGTGTATCTCACATTTTGCATATCACAAGGGACAAAGATATTCACAAGATGACACTACTACTTCATGGATGAGCTTGGAACTCAAATCGTGATTATTCTAAGACACATTTTCTTTATTTGTAAAATGAAACAATTGAACTGAAGGACATACAAACTCCCTCCCAATGCTTTTGTTTGGGGGAAAACTAACTCTCAGGTTACATTTATGCAGCTTCACTCACTTACCCAACCAGCGAACTATCCTTCCATCCATCTTCTGATTCATTCTGTCAAACATTTAAGTGATTACTGTGCGTCAGGCACTGTGCTAGGATAAAATTCTGAACAATACAGTTTTCCTTCCACTATGGAAGGTATTTTCATAAGAACGCAGACTGTCAATTCTACTTGTGACTTTAATTTTACTCCTGCTTCAAGTGTTAGACCATCTATTCCATCAACAATCTATTCCATCTGCAAATTGAAAATCATCACTTTTAATTTACATCGGAGTTTAGGCACTGCCTGCTCCTAACACCCGTTCTGCTCAAGAAAGAAGTTTGTAATAAGTTATTGGATCAAAGAAATTTTGCTTCACCAACAACTTTAATCCCTTATTGTTGCTATTTTAACATCACTCCACTGATTGCCTGGATTCCTCAATCTCAGCTTGTGTGTGATCAGAGAAAACTCTTCACTTTTTTCAGCCATACTTGATTATCTTATATACTTTGAACAACACAGGTTTGAACTGCATGGGTCCACTTATACACAAGTTTTTTTTCAAGAGTAAATCCTACAGCACTACACAATTCACGGTTGGTTAAATCCACAGATGCAGAACCACAGATATGGAGGAACTGCATATGTGGAGGGCTGGCTATAAGTTATATATGTATTTTCAACTGCAGGGATCACCGGCATCGCTAACCTTTGTGCTGTTCAAGGGTCCGCTGTACTCCTCTTTGCCTG
The DNA here is from genome assembly GCF_949774975.1 of Lagenorhynchus albirostris. Lineage (NCBI taxonomy): Eukaryota > Metazoa > Chordata > Mammalia > Artiodactyla > Delphinidae > Lagenorhynchus > Lagenorhynchus albirostris. The sequence goes on along the minus strand of NC_083110.1, from coordinate 41,949,661 downwards.
TTGCTCTTTTATTCTACACTGGATGCCTGATTTTGGAACTCTAAAAGCTTGGACCCCTATTTCCAGGTACTCCTGTTGGAGGAGGTAATCAAGAGGAAGAGACCAATGGTTTGAACCACGAGATGTACCCAGGAAATTGGAGGCTTCTCACCCCCTCCCCTGTCCTTGGAATATGTGTTCCACTTGCCTTCCCCACTCCCAGAAGCTGCCCCAAGGATAAGGCCTTGAGATAGTAATGGGGTAATAAGACCGTCTGGACTGTGTTCATGTTGGAACCCAGTTAAGGCCTCTTTATAAATGTTTAAGATGCTGGAGGCAAGTATTAGTTTTGTGGCCACCCAAGGTAAGCCTCGTAAGTAAGTTCCCTTGCTTATTAAACCTGCAACTTACCAATCTGAAATGGTCTCTCTCTTTCTTCCTCTCTCCCTGCCCTCCGTGTAAGGGGGTCAGTTTCAGGTTACACCCTGGAAGTTCCCTAGGATGTAAACCAACAACTACCTGACTCTGTGATGCTGTAATAAGTCCTATTGTTTCTGCTCTATTCAAACATACTCAAAACAATCATGAGCCCTAATATAATACTTAGTCAATTTTCTTCTTGTTATCCAATCAGATAACCTGTGCAATGTAATACCAAAGGTATGATTATTAATGATCAAACTTTTAATCCTGATTCTTTATTGAAGTGAATAAAAGATGCCAAAGTGAAAATATTCTGCAAAATTATTTAGATAACCCACTCACAGACTGTTAGGAATGCCGTCACTTCTGACTTCGTGTGTCCAGTTATTATTTATATTAATTAGGTTGGATGCTGTTCAATTCGCCATTCCATTTCATGGGAAGATGAATATGGACCAAACAGCCAAAGTGTTTCAGAACAAAGACATTACAAGGTTTTTAAGCTAGCTTGTCATCAGCATTTTTATATTTATAGCTTGGTTGTTAAGAGCCAGAAAAGCCCGTTTTTAAATTTTTTTTCCTCTATTGATTATTATCAGACTGATTTTGGCAAGTTACTAAAATTTTCTGAGGGTCATTTTCTTCATCTGTAAAGTAAGAGTAGTAGATTGAGTTTATAAAGTTATTTTTATGAATATATGGAAAAACATATTTAAATCCTTCATCCTAGGGCTCAAGAAGATGTAGGTTATGTTAATATTGCCAATGTCACCATCATCCTTATTATCAGTAGGCGACACTCTATGAGTTTACAACTTTGAAGATTAATTTTCCTTTAGTTCTTCACAATTTGGAGCAGGGGTCAGCAAACTTTAGCACACAGGCAGAATCCAGCCCTCTATCTGTTTTAGAAATAGAGTTTTATTGACCATACTCATTTGTTTCCATATTTTCTGGCTGCATTGGCAAAGTTGTGTAGTTGTGACAGAGAACTTATAGTCTTTGGAGTCCAAAATGTTTAATTTCTGGTGCATTCAAAAAAGTGTGAAAAATCCCCATTTAAAGGAAAAAGGAGTTCCCAGTATAAGCTTTTGTGTCACCAAATTCCCTACTAGCATTGGTAACCAGGAATGGTGAAAAACCCACAGTCTGCTTCTGAGGGGAGTAAGCAGAGGAAACACCTCTTTGAAAAATCATATTGACAGATCAGAAGTGAGCTATACTGATAATCCTTACCTTATTAAAAAAACAACCAGGATTACTTCTCAAATGGATTGTCAAATTGTCTCTTTTTCAAAAGAAAGAAAAATAAAAAAAATTATGTATATGACAAGGACTTTGACAGAGGTATATTTACTGGATAACATGAACTAACATGGAGGTGACAAGTATATATTTGTTAAAGAGAAAGTGGTGTTGGCTTAATTCAAGAGGTAAAAAAAAATATTCTTTAGAATTGCAACTAAAACAATTAAAAGTTTTGAAAGAAAACTATTACGTTTTATGTTAAGGCAGAGGAGCCTTAACATAAAGTAATGTTTATGTTTAAAGTAATTTAAAGTCATTTCCCCTCTCCAAGTGTGCTATTTCTCACCTGTTATAGGAACAGGTTATGCTAAATGAATTCTATACTTCCCTTGAATTGGGTCTTTATACATACTTACTTTCATTTCTCTTGGGTAAATATTCAGGAATGGAATGTTTAAATTTTTAAGGTGCAGCCAAACTCTTTTCCAAAATGGTTATAACATTACATATCCCCATCAGCACTGCATGAGAGTTCCAGTTCACCTACTTGCTCATAAAAACTGGGTATAAGTCTTTCAATTTTAGTGATTCTAATAGATATGTAGATGTATTTCACTGTGGTTTTAATTCACATTTCCTTAGTAAGAGATCTTTTCATATGCTGAGTTGCCATTCGTATATGCTCAGTTAAATATCTGTTAAATATTTTGCTTATTTTTAATTTGTTTATTGTTTAGTTTTGATATGTTATGGATGTAAGTTCTATATTAGATATATGATTTTCAAACATTTTTTCTAGGCTTGTATGGTCTGTGGCTTACAGTTTCATTGCTTAACAACATATTTTAAAAAGAAGTTTATAATTTTGATGAAGTACAGTTTATCAATTTGTTCTTTTATGGATCATGCTTTTATTATTGGTTCTAAGAAATGTTTGCATTACTCAAGGCCAGAAAGGCTTCTTTTTAGTTTTCTTTTAAAAACATCTTGTTTTAAGTTTTACATTCATGTCTGGAATCCAGTTTGAGTTACTTTTTATATAAAATGTGACAGGTGCATTACTGTTAATTTCTTGTTTGTTTATGAATTTTTCCATGACTATTTTCCTTACCCAAATTTTTTTTTTTTTTTTTTCGGTACGCGGGCCTCTCACTGTTGTGGCCGCTCCCGCTGCGGAGCACAGGCTCTGGACACACAGGCTCAGCGGCCAGAGCTCACGGGCCCAGCCGTTCCGTGGCATGTGGGATCTTCCCGGACCGGGACACGAACCCGCGTCCCCTGCACCGGCAGGCGGACTCTCAACCACTGCGCCACCAGGGAAGCCCTCCATACCCAATTTTTCCAGCACCATTTATTGAGAGACTAATTCTTTCTGAGTTGCCTTTGTCTAATATCAGTTGTCCATATATATGTGACTCTTTCTGAACTCTATTCTGTTTCATCGATCTATCTTTATGTTATTTTCAGTCTTGATTATTGTGATTTTACAAAAAAATCTTAAAGTCAGGTATTATTAGTCTCTGATTTTGCTCTTTATCTAAAATGTTTTGCTCGTCTAGGTCTTTTGAATTTCCACTGGAATTACGAAATCAGTTTGTAGATTTCTACCATAGAAATCACAATGGTCTTTTTGATGGAATTGAATATATTCAATGTTTGGAAAACAGGTATCTTCACAATACTTGGTCTTTCAGTCTATGAACATGGTCTTAATTTAAGTCTTAGAATAATTTGTGCTCTAGTTGTTTATTTCTTTTACATCTTTTGTTACTTTATTCCTAAATAGTTCATATTGTTGATGCAACTGTTCATGGAGTCTTTTGTAAATTTTAATTTTCAATTAGTTTTTACTAGTATATAGGTAGGTATACAATTGATATAAGGATCTTATATCTCACAACTGTACTAAACTCATCAGTTCCAGTAAAGTTCTTTAGGTTCCACTGTAATTGCTGTATAGATGATCATTTCATTTGTCAATAAATTCAGTTTTACTTCTCTCATTTAAAACATGGATTCCTTTTATTTCTCATTATTTCCTTATTGCATTGGCTAGAACATCCAGGGCAATATTGAATAGAAGTGGCAGGAGCAGATATCTTTGTCTTCTTTCTTATCTTTGAGGGAAAGCTTTCAGTCTTTTACCATTAAATATGTCAGTTATAAGTTTATTTTCTAGATGTCCATTGTCAATTTGAAGAACATTCTATTCCAATATTGTGGATAATATTTTTATCAATAACAGACTTTGGGTTTTATCCATTTTTTGGAGTTAAGTGATTTTTTTTTCACTTTGTTGAAATGGTAACATTATTTACATTTAGTTGCTTAACCAACCTTGCATTCATTGGTTATGATGAATTATTCCTTTCCTATATTGTTGGATATGATTAAAATTTTGTTTTGATCTTTTGATGTTAAAGTGGTGTATTAGTATATGGATCTCTTACTTGTCTTTGTCTGATTTTGGTATCGGGGTAATTGTAGCTTCATAAAATTAGTTGGGAAGCGTTCTCTTTTTCAGCTTTCCAGAAGTTTTTGTAGAATTGGTATCACTTCTTTACATGTTTTATAATTTACTAATAAGGCCATCTGTGCCAAGAGTTTGTTTGTGGAAAGTTGTCTTTATTACAAATTCAATATCATTAATAGATACAGTGCTATTCAGTCTATTTCTTTCAAGTGAGCATGGTAGTTTGTGTCTTTTAAGGAACTTGTCAATTCCTTAAGTTCTAAAATGTTTTGGGAATAAAGTTTTTTTATAACCTCCCCTTATTTTCCTTTTAAAATCAGTATATTTTCTAGTGGTAGGACCTTGCTCAATCCTGATATTGGTTAAGTGTCTTCTCTGTTTTCCTGATCAAAATGGGTAGATAATGGGTGAGAAAACAACCAAAATCTTATCATGATCTGAATTATAATCATTAGAGGGAGAAACATATTATCTATCTTTTCAAATAATCAGTCTTTGGTTTCATTGGTTTTGTCTACCATTTTCCTGTCTTATATCTGATTTCTAATTTGATCTTCATTATTTTCTTTCTTCAACTTATGGTGGCTTTAACATGCTTATCTTTTTCTAGTTTCTTAGATCTAAGATCTTTGATCTGAGGCCCTTCTTTTCTAGTATTGACATTTCGCACTAAAATTTCCTCCAAAACATCACCTTAGCAGCATCACACACATTTTGATAGGTATATTTTCATTTTAAGTCTATATATATATTTTCTAATTTATTCTTTTATTTTTTCAGTGAATAATGAATTATTCAGAGTTACATTATTGAATTTCCAAACTTGGGGGCTCTTCCAGAAGTCTTTCTTTTATTGGTTTCTAATTTGGTCACAGTGTATAATAGTAGAATACTTTCTATGGGTTTGAATCTTTTTTATTTTATAGAAGCTTGTTTTAGAACACAGTATATGGTCTATCTTGATAGATGTCCAGTGTGTACTTGTAATACAGTTATAATAAGGGTTTTGATGTTATTGTCTGATAATTTTATCATCTTTGTTAGTTCTGATTAATTTTCTCCTTTTATGGGTATACTTTCTTCTTTCCTTGAAGACTAGTGATTTTTAATAGGATGCCAGTCTGAGCATTTTACCTTATTGGTGCTAAATAATTTTGAATTCTTGTGGTCACAATATTTTTCTTGAACATTGTCACACTAGTTTTCCTTTAGAGTCTTGCTCCTAAGATTTTTTTAGACAAGGCTGGAGTTGTTCTCTGTCTAGGGCTAATCACTCCCCACTACTAAGGTTAAAGCCTTCTTTATACTCCATCCAGCGCCTTGTGCATCATGAGGTTTTCCAGACTATCTGTTGGGAACAGGTACTATTCCAAGTCCTGCATCTCTGGGAATTTTTGCCTCTATTCCTTTTTGGTGATTATTTCTACAACCTTGGATAGTTTATTTAATTTAATGAACATGTTCATCATGCTTAGCTAAACATGTGATAGGGTCTCTGAAGATCTCTGAAATTCTATCTTTATACAGCTTTCTCCTCTCAGATAACTTTGCTGTGCAAACTCCAGTTGCCTTGTTATCCCCAGGCTCTTGGCTCTTATTTCTTAACTTAAGGATTCCATTTGGATTTGCCTGGATTCCTGCACCTTGTGCCTTGGCCTGGAGTCTCTCAAGGCAGTCAGCTGGGTAAACAGAGGGCTTACTTCATTTGTTTCTGATTCAACTGGGTAATGATAAAACTCACCTCATTTCTTTCTCATGTCTCAGCAAACACTGTCTTTTGTTACCTGATAGACATCCTGAGAAACATCTGTTCATGTACCTTGTGCATTTTTTTTCAGTTTTTTTCAGGCAGCCCAGTAAATTCAGTCCCTAATATTCCATCTTGCCCAGAAGTGGAAGTTGTGCATTTTATCTGTCAATGCTTTGTTGCCAGGATAAACTTTTCTAAATGATTCTACTGAAATATGAAAACATTGAGAGAAACTTGTTAAGTTTTGGATCAGCAGCTTCCCTTACCCCATTGTATTACTAAGAGATAGGAAGAGGTAATTAATCTAATGAGTTAACTTTTTTCTATTTCCCAGCGCTCAACTGTAATTAATCTTGCAATGAGTATATAAGAAATCATGTATTTTACAAGTACTTGGTGGAATTACACAGATTCATTAGTAAAAATATGACAAATTAAAAAATCTTTTTTATGTGTTTCCTACCTGAGAGTATTTTTATATAGACTGCAAGCTTTGTAAAAAGCAATTATTGTATGTTAATTGTATTCAAATAAAATATGATATTGATTTTAATTTGGATCATATATATTAAAATAATATTTGAATAATGCTTTTTAATTGTTTATTGACCTTTTGTTTATGTACATTATTGCTAGAACAATTACTAGTATGTAAATGTGAGGAAATATATCTTAATATAACAAAATGAATTCAGACATTAGAGTTACTAATAATACTTTGAAAATTTAAAAAATCACATCTAAATAAATGAACTTTATCATTTTTAAAGTTGTTCATTGAATAGTTTTACTATTGCATCTTCCTGAAGATTATGAATACTCTTTTGAGAAAGTCAGTGCAGTTTTTGGTAACATGGAATAACAAACCAAAGGAAAAGTGAAACATCTTTATTTATTGATTTTTTTGTTGATATTATTGTTGCTGTTTTTCTTATCTATGTTATCTGCCAGAAGACACAGCCAAGTAGTTGTCTCAACTAAAAAGTGAAATATGCAAATGCATTCAGCTTCAGGAAGAAAACTGAGTTTCCACTGGACTTTTGACCTCTCATTTTTCCTTTATACAAAAGGTGATTAGGTCATCTCTTAGAGCTAAAAAGAATCATGTGGACTATTAATGAGTCATAGTAGAGTGGAAAAAAAATCACATAAACAAATTCCTATACTGACAGTAGAGATAAAATTTTTAAAAACAAACAAAAAACCAACATTAAACTCCTTGGATTTCAGTATAGACTTCTATTTCCTTGGCTAATAAGTAAGTATTAAAACATGGGTTTTACAAATGGGACATAACAAACTTACAAGCTTTTGCACAGCAAAGGAAACTATAAACCAAATGAAAAGAAAACTGAGGGACTTGGAGAAAATATTCACAAATCATGCGACTGACAAGGGCTTGATTTCCAAAATATACAAACAGCTCATACAGCTCAATATCCAAAAAAACTCAAACAACTCAATCAAAAAATGGGCAGAAGACCTAAATAGACTTTTTTCCAAAGATGACATCCAGATGGTCATGAAAAGATGCTAAATATCTCTAATTATTAGAGAAATGCAAATCAAAACTACAATGACATATCAACTCACACCAGTCAGAATGGCCATAATCAAAAAGTCTACAAATAATAAATTCTGGAGAGGGTGTAGAGAAAAGGGAACCTTACTATGCTGTTGGTGGGAATGTAAATTGGTGCAGCCATTGAATAATAATGGAGAACATTATGGAGGTTCCTTAAAAAAATAAAAATAGAGCTACCATATGATCCAGCAATTCTGCTCCTGGGCATATATCCAGAAAAGACAAAAACTCTAATTAGAAAAGATATATGCACCCCAAGGTTCACAGCAGCACTATTTACAACAGCCAAGACATGGAAGCAACCTGTGTCCATGGACAGATTTTTAATAGATAAAGAAGTGGTATATATATATATATATATATATATATATATATATATATATATATATATATATATAAAATGGAGTATTACTCAGCCATTAAAAAGAATGAAATAATGCCATTCACAGCAACATGGAGGGACCTAGAGATTATCATACTAAGTGAAGTAAGTCAGATGAAGAAAGATAAATATATGATATCACTTATTTGTGGAATCTAAAAAAATGATACAAATCAAGTTATTTACAAAATAGAAATAGATTCACAGACATAGAAAACAATCTATGGTTACCAAAAAGGAAGGCAGGGGAGGGATAAATTAGAAGTTTGGGATTAACAGATACACACTACTATGTATAAAATAGCTAAACAACAAGGACCTACTATGTAGCACAGGGAACTATATTCAATCTCTTGTAATAACCTATAATGGAAAAGAATCTGAAAAAAAATATATATATAAAATTATATGTATATTATATGTATACATATATATATAAAACTGAATCACTTTGCTGTACACCTGAAATTAAAAGAACATTGTAAATCAACTATACTTCAGCAAAATTTTTTAAAAACATGGGTTTTAGTTCATAACAGAATAGTATTTACCTACTAAACACTTCACAATGTGAATCTAAATAATCTAAAACTCTTTAGCTCTTTTATAAAGATAATGGGACTCTATTAAAAAAACTTTGACATTAAAAATTTAAACAGAAATAAAATTTTGTGAATGTATTATCAGATTCTCAGGGTTCAGACCTTAACTGTAGTTGAAACTAATTGTTCTTTTTCACGTGTAGATCATGTTTGTGCTTTGATATTTATGCTATAATTAATTCAAAAACATATAAGATTGTCTAAAAAGTATTTCCTGTAAATAATTTTGTGTCTCAAGAATATCATTTAATAAATTCATTCAAAAATTACTTTCTGTAGTTTTATATAATTTCACATATTACATTTTTAAATGATACTATTTTCTAAGAATAATTTAACATGTCATCTAAAATGTTTATTTAAAGGTATCTCAAAACTGCACATATATAAATATTTGCATCTCTCTTCATATATATTTTCTCTTTATCTTTAATAAAAATAAGTACCATTGACTAAGTGCCTAGTATTTTTCAGAATATGTTATCCTTATCTCAATCTTCACAACTGAACATTTTACAGAAGAAAAAACAGAATAAGAATCTGCCTCCATTATATTTGTATGAATCATATCTAAATTCATTTCTGTCCAACCCTAAAGTATTTCTGGCCAAATCAAAGATCCATAGTAAGAAAATACTGAATGCCCACTACTATTTTGTTCCATTTAACTTGGCCCAATGTTATTTGCCTATAATCCAGTTTCTTCATGGCTGTCCTTATTGCGCTAATATCTATTAAAATCACAGAGTTAGGGCTTCCCTGGTGGCGCGGTGGCTGAGAGTCTGCCTGCCGATGCAGGGGACGCGGGTTCATGCCCCGGTCCGGGAGGTTCCCACATGCCGCGGAGCGGCTGGGCCCGTGAGCCATGGCCGCTGGGCCTGCGCGTCCGGAGCCTGTGCTCCGCGGCGGGAGAGGCCACAACAGTGAGAGGCCCGCGTACAGCAAAAAAAACAAAAAAACAAAAAAACACAGAGTTAGCATTCACTTACTCCTTTAAAAATTTGGAAATGTAAATCTTTTTAAACTTATATAATAGCAATTATCACCTTTGTTTTGTTACTTTTAGGGAAGATGCTGTAGACAAGGATATTCATTTTAAGTATTTATATAGTCATCGAAAACTTCAAAATGTTCAATAGTATAAAGCCAGTTTCAAAGAAAATACAATTTCAAAAATGTATTCTGTATTTGAAAATAAAACTTTTGCTATTGATTATCTTAGGCTTAACATTTCTCCAGTAACTGTCAGCTAATTATACATGTAATGGGATGTCAATTATACATTGTTGAGTCTTAACCTGTGAAGGGTCTGACATGCTATGTTACTTACAAGTTAACAAAACAGCTTGCTACTATTGTCAGACTCGGCAGTCAGTTAAATTCAAGATACTTGTAAAGTTTGTTAGAGCAGCACCAGAGCATTTTCCTTCTGGAGAAAAGCTACACACGTAGTTCTGAAGAAAAAAGATCATTAATACAACTCTCCTGCACCTCTTGTGGTCTAAGCTGTTCTTTTCCCAGGTTTAGGGGTTTTTGCTCTTCCTCCAATGTCATAAAATCAGTATGTCTCATTTCAGTAGCTATAATTTCACTTTTCCCCCCAACCTTCCCCTACTTGCAAACAGACCTTTGTCCAGAAGGGTTGGATGCAAGTAGAAAAAGATATTTTCATAAAAGTTAACCAGATTTAGTTCTGTTGGGCTACACCCTATAGGCCTGCAAGCCATTTAACTGCCCAGTCTCAAGACCCAAGAAAGAGCCCAGAGACATCCACGATTTATTGGATAGGGAATCTTACAAATCAGAAGCAAAAGGTCCTGGATTGACACCCCATCGTGTATGTCAAATAGCTGGCAGGACAAGGCAGCAATCTTCGCTACTCCAGGGAGGAGGCTACCATTTATAGGGGGAATTGACATCAGGTTGGCTCATCAGTTATCAGGGAAACGAGTGTCAGGGCAGGGGACAAGCACGTAGGCAGTTACTGATTAAGACCTATAATTTACAGGATTGGATAGTAAAGCAGGGACTGATTGAGCAGGGGTTATACAGAGAGCAAGAGAACAGCTATCTTGAATGGTCTAACGATACAGTTCCAAATCCCCTAGGCAGTCTTTCAACCAGGCTGCCAGCCATAGGGTATGCCAACCACACTGTCCTAGTTGCTGTTAGTATAAAGAATGACATACTATGCCCAGAAATGATCACAGCAAAATCTTCAAATATGTCTCTGTAACCCCCCAGCCTTTCCTCATGATTATCACCCAGGAAGCAGACAAGTGAAGGTTATCTCATTCTAGGGACAGCTGCATTTAATAATCAAACTGCCTTATTATGGTGTATGGACCAGGAAAAGCTGAGAGAAGTAGAGTTAAACTATCAGCTCATTGTTGAGTAGTTTCTGCCATAAGCAGCAGAGGCTGTCAAACTGCAGCCAGTCTGGAAAGCCAAAGATATACCATAAGTTTATTTTTAAGAAACATGTCAGTATACCTCGAGCTAACACATCAATAACTGAAAAAATTCTAAAGTGGTGAGAAATCACAGATGTAGTCAACCTGTTAGTAGTTGACATGGGCCCTGTCACTGGCATGCAGTGGTGGCCTTCACATGAGAAACAACATCATTTCCTCTGAGCCACTGTATTATGGTGAACAGGTTACCTTGTCCAGTGTGATGATGATTCATGCAATGAGAGTGGCAATCTGGGTGTTGCTGTCATGAACAGTAAGCAAGATTCCAATGAGTTTCATCAGAGAATCAGTTTTTTAAATATATATGGAGCATTATTTCCCAACACACATGTAATTATATTATATTTGCTCTTTATAACTCAGAGAAACATAAATCTACTTGGAATGCTTGAAAATGCTGCCTACAGACCACCGTGTTAAATTCTAGCTGAGCATCAGCACAAACAAGATAATAGAACATTTTCACCTTTTCCTTACTTCATTAAATTGTAAAGAAAAAAGTCATATTTCTCCCAGATAGGAGTAAGGTCACATAATAGCATTTATAAGCTATAGACTAAATAAAAGAACTAATTCCTAAATTCAAAAAACTTACAAAAAATCCATAATTTCTGAAGTTGAGTAAAATATAAGAACTGTGTTTTGGGGTACATTCCACCTGATGCATGCCCTGTTCTATTATTTCTCTAGTACTTCTTTATGGTTCTGAGTAACCCCATGTTACCACCAATAACCTAGTAGAAAACTTAGCGTTGCCAGACCTTATTAAAACACAGAGTTTTTATTATTTTCCTCATTTCCTGCCCCAATCATCGTTCTATATCACTATTCAATATTTTTTATGTACCACTCCACCAACGTCATTTAACGTAATAACACAGTAAGATAAATCACTTCCGTTTTTTTGTGGGTTTTTTTTTTTTTGCGGTACGCGGGCCCCTCACTGTTGTGGCCTCTCCCGTTGCGGAGCACAGGCTCTGGACGCGCAGGCTCAGCGGCCATGGCTCACAGGCCCAGCCGCTCCACGGCATGTGGGATCTTCCCAGACTGGGGCACGAACCCGTGTCCCCTGCATCGGCAGGCAGACTCTCAACCACTGCGCCACCAGGGAAGCCCCTCAAGTGGATTTTTGAAAGATCGTTCAGAGAGACTCTGGTTGCCTTCATAGGGCTATTCTCATGTTAGATATACTTAGGATAGCATAGGTTAAATACATAAGGATAATCAGAAAATTCAGTTTGATATGGGCTGTTCCTCAAAAACCATCTACAAAGAAGCAAGCAACCACTGTTTGACAAAGTATGCGCAACACTAGGAGTTTGGTGTTTCTTATTCAATAGCACAAGAAGAGTAACACCAATGAGATAGTACGTCATGCAAGAGGGACATCATATGTTAATACAAAATGTCTCAAGGGGTTGGAGAAATTGCAGATCCAGGGACTGAGGACTAAAGTATGAAACTTTATGGAAATCTTTGGAGGATTTTTACAAGGTTGGAGATTCTTTATCCAGATTTCTGCCAAACACACATACTTCTACGAAGACAGTGATACCTAGAGTTTAGATTTTCAATTTTTCTATATTTTACATTATGCATAATTTCACATACTTACCAATACAGAAAATATTAGATATACTTCAAAACAGATTGAACAAAACAAGTATACTGTTCATCACAAAACTTTAATATTATCAAACTAAGACAAACATCCAGGAAGCAAGCATCTTTTGAATTCTAAGACAGTCCTAAGTGAAAACTCTGCTCCTAATACAAAATTTAAAAATGAACCAGGCTGTCATTTAGCTTCTTTACAAATAAACAGGATACTCAGGTAAAAAATAGCAAACTGTTGATAGCAATCAGTATTACAACAAAATGACATGAATTTCCTGTAGTTTCCAGGTGTCTTCATGATTAAAATAAATGACTCCTTAAAAAAATAACACAAAATAAATTAAATTTATAAAGAGAAAATGATGCCTGACTTCACATTTTAGAATATACGTAAATGGACATATATTCAAAAAAATATTTAAAGCTCAAGATAACTAGCTAGGAAAAACAAAACACAATACCAAACAGCTCTATAACCTAAGTTTCTAAACTGAAATTAAATATTATAACATGTCTAACAGAAAATACTATTTTATTGAAAAGCCTTTTAACAAAGATAGTTACTATAAATTACACCCTAGTTGCTGGGAACTAAGTTTCTAGAGATATAAAGACTATAACATGGGCTTCCCTGGTGGCGCAGTGGTTGAGAGTCCGCCTGTCGATGCAGGGGACACGGGTTCGTGCCCCGGTCCGGGAAGATCCCACATGCCGCGGAGCGGCTGGGCCCGTGAGCCATGGCTGCTGGGCCTGCGCATCTGGAGCCTGTGCTCTGCAGCGGGAGAGGCCACAACAGTGAGAGGCCCACGTACTGCAAAAAAAAAACACAAAAAAACAAAAAAAACCCACAAGACTATAACACAATGCCAAAATCATTTCATTCATTCCTCAGAGAGTGATGTCAACATCAGTTGTGCAGGCTGTGGCTGGAGGGACCCATTTATTTCCAGCAGCACCTGGATTTCTGAGGAAGGACCTCTGTGACTGGGGAGAGGTAGAGAAAAGGAAAGGAAGCTGACAAGAATATCAAAGTGTCATGTTTCCTGCTGTCTGCTTTGGTACTTCAAAGGAAAACTGCCCACTGCCTCTGGGTGTGCCCCACTTGAGGATCCCCCACTGACCCTGTGGACACCCCCAAAACCCTAAGATTTTGCTAAGTCCCCAACTCCGCTGTGGACTCCTTGTGCCCACTGCCTAGTGCATATTCAAGAGCCAGTGCCTATAGAAGAAACCACAAACTTGAGCTAGAGCGCCACCCTCTGGAATAAAAAAGGTTTCTAATAGCCAGCCTGTTGAGACATAAGACTCAAAGTAAACAGAAAGCCTTAGTTTAGTAAAATGTCTGCTACTTCAAATGCGAAAGGAGAAATGCATACCTTCAAACACTACGAAAAATCAAGGAAAGATGGTATCACCAAAAGAAAATGATAATTCTCCAGCAACGAAATTCAAAGGCACAGAATATTGCAATCTAACTAATAAAGAATTCTAAATAGTTGTCATGAAGAAATTCAATGAGCTACAAGAAAACCTAAAAAGCAATTCCATGAACTTAGGATTAAAAATAATGAACATAAAGAGTTCTTTACCAAAGAGATTGAAATTATAAAACAAAACAGAAGTTCTGGAGCTGAAAAATTTAGTGAATGAGATGAAGAATGCAGTAGAAAGCACTGATAACATGAGAGACAGGAAAAAGAAAAAGTAAGTGACTTGGAGGATAGGAATATAGAAATAATTCAATTAGAAGAGGAGAGAGAACTGAGATTTTAAAATAGTGAAGAAACTTGAATACTACTCAGTCATAAAAAAGAACGAAATAATGCCATTTGCAACATGGATGCAACTAGAGATTATCAGTAAGTCAGAAAGACAAAGACAAATTCCATATGATATCACTTACATGTGGAATCTAAAATATGACACAAATGAACCTATATATGAAACAGAAACAAAATCAGGAATATAGAGAATAGACTGGTGGTTGCCAAGGGGGAGGGTGGTGGGAAAGGGTAGGAGGGGGAGTTTGGGATTAGCAGATGCAAACTGGTATATATAGAATGGATAAACAAAAAGGTCCTACCGTATAGCACAGGGAACTATATTCAATATCCTGTGATAAACCATAATGGAAAAGAATATGAAAAATAATGTATATATATATATATATATGTATAACTGAGTCATCTGTACGGCAGTAATTAACACAACATTGTAACTCAACTATACTTCAATAAAAAATAAATTTAAATAAATAGTGAAGAAACTCCATGAGAGCTATCATTTTCAATCAGAAAAGCAAATATAGGAATAACTGGTGTTCCAGAAGGAGAAAAGAGGGAGAAGGGAGCAGAATATTTATTTAAAAAACAAAAGTTGAGAATTTCCCAACCTGGGGAAAGAATTGAACATACAAGTCCAGGAAGGTAACAGAGTCACCTTATTATCTCAGTGCAAAAAGACCTTCTTCTCCAAGACACATTATAAAGAAACTGTCAAAAATCAATGACACAGAAAGAATCTTGAAGGCAGGCAGGGAAAAAAAGAATAACCAAAGTAACCTACTAAGAAACCCCCATTAGGGTATCAGCAGATTTCTCAGTAGAAACTTTATAGGCCAGAGGAGAGTAAAATGACATATTCAGTTGTTGAAATATAAAAATTACCAGCCAAGAATGCTTTATCTGGCAAAGTTATCCTTCAGAGATGAAGGAGAAATAAATGCTTTCCAAGACAAACAGAAGCTGAAGGAATTTAGCACCATTAGACCTAATTTGCAAGAAATACTTAAAGTTCTTTAACCTGGAATGAAAATATGTCAATCAGTGACACAAAAACATATAAAAGTACATAACAAACTGGTACCAGTGGGGAGAAAGAAAACAGTCAGAATTAGAAAACTGTAAGTCTATATTAGAATGGTGTTTTAACCAGTTAACTATATTATAAGGTTAAAGGAAAAGAATATTAAAATTAGCTAATTGTTAACTAATTCACAGCATAAAAAGACGTAAATTAGGGGAATTCCCTGGCGGTCCAGTGGTTAGGACTCAGTGCTTTCACTGTGGTGGCCTGGATTAATCCCTGGTCAGGGAACTAAGATACTGCAAGCCAGGTACTCCCCTGGCAGTCCAATGGTTAAGACTTTGCCTTCCAATGCAGAGGGTGCAGGTTTGATCCCTGGTTGGGGAATGCCTTGTGGCCAAAAAACCAAAACATAAAACAGAAGTAATATTGTAACAAATTCAATAAAGACTTTAAAAATGGTCCACGTCAAAAAAATCTTTAAAAAAAAAAAAGAGGTAAATTGGGACATCAAAAACACAGAAACGTAAAATATACTTAATAATACTGTATTACATATTTTAAAGTTGCTAAGATAATACATCTTAAAAGTCCTCATTGCAAGAGAGAAGAAAAAATTTTTGTAACTATGTATGGTGACAGATCTTAACTAGACTTATTATGGTGATCAATTTGCAATCTTTATGTTGTACACCTGAAACTAATATAATGTAATATATGTTAATCATATGTCCAACAAACCCAAAACCTAAAAGAGTAGAAGGGTGGAGCCTTTATAGGAGAGTGAAGATAAGTTGTTTTTAGTACAAAATGGACTATTTTATTTATGAGATATTTTATGTAAGCCTCATGGTAACTATAAAATATATTCATAAAACATTAAAAAAGGTGATACTGAGCATACTACCACAGAAAACCCCCAATTTACAAAGGTGGACAGAAACAGAGAGGAAAAAAAACAATGGAGTTACAAAACAACATGAAGGTAAATGATAAAATGGATTAAAAAAAAATAAGACCCAACTATATGCTGCCTACAGAGGACTTATTCAGATCTAAAGACACACATAGGACCCCAATGTTCATAGCAATACCATTTACAATAGCCAAGACATGGAAGCAACCTAAATGTCCATTGACAGATGAATGGGTAAGGAAGATATGGTACACACACACACACACACACACACACACACACACACACACACGAATATTACTCAGCCATAAAAAAGAATGAAATAATGCCATTTGCAGCATCATGGATGGACCCAGAGATTATCACACGAAGTGAAGTAAGTCAGGCAGAGAAAGACAAATATCATATATCACTTATATGTAGAATCTAAAAAATGATACAAATGAACTAATTTACAAAACAGAAAGAGGCTCATAGACATAGAAAACAAACTTTTGGTTACCAAAAGGGAAACGGGGGAAGAGATAAATTAGGAGTTTGAGATTAACAGATACAGACTACTATATTTAAAATAGCTAAACAACAAGGACCTACTGTATAGCACAGGGAACTATAGTCAATAACTTGTAATAATCTATAATGGAAAAGAATCTAAAAAATAATATATAACTGAATCACTTTGCTATACACATGAAACTAACATAACATTGTAAATCAACTAAAGTTCAATTGAAAAAAAAAGATACACAGAAGTTCAAAGTGAAGGAATGGAAGAAAATATTCCATGCAAATCAAAAGAAAGCAGGGGTAGCCATACTTATACCAGACAAAATAGACTTCAAGCCCAAAAGAGTAAGAGACAAAGAAGGTCATTATATGATAATAAAGAGGTCAATAAATTAAGAAGACATAACAATTGCAAATATATACACACCCAACACTGGATCACCTATATATATATTAAGCAAATATTAACAAATTTGAAGGGAAAAACAGACAATACAAAAATAGTAGGGGAATTCAATACCCCAATCAGCAATGGATATATCACACAAACAGAAAATCAACATAGAAATGTTGGAACTGTACCATACTTTAGAACAAATGGACGTAGCAGACATATATAGAACATTCCATGCAGCACACATTCTTCTCAAGTGCACACAGAACATTCTAGGATAGACAATATGACTGGACATAAAACACATTTTAGCAATTTTAAGAAGACTGAAATCATAATAACTACCTTTTCTGACCACAACAGTATGAAACTAGAAATCAACAAGAGGAAAGTTGGAAAAATCTACAAATAGGTAGAAACTAAACAGCTATTGGATCAAAGAAGAAATCAAAAGAGAAATAAAAAATTATCTCGGGCTTCCCTGGTGGCGCAGTGGTTGAGAGTCTGCCTGCTGATGCAGGGGACACGGGTTCGTGCCCCAGTCCGGGAGGATCCCACATGCCACGGAGCGGCTAGGCCTGTGAGCCATGGCCGCTGAGCCTGCGCATCTGGAGCCTGTGCTCCGCAACAGGAGAGGCCACAACAGTGAGAGGCCTGTGTACCACACAAAAAAAATTATCTCAAAACAAGTGAAAATGGAACTGTATCATATAAAACCTTATGGGATGCTGCAAAAGTAGTTCTGAGAGGAAAGTTTATAGCAATAAATGCATATATTAAGAAATTGAAACAACAGTACACCTGAATGAAACAGAAAAAGAAGAAAAAAATTAAGCCCAAAGTTAGAAGGAAATAATGATCAGAGTAGAAATAAATGAAATATAGGCCAGAAAAACAATGGAAGGATGAATGAAACTAAAATCTGTTTTTTCAAAAAGATAAACAAAATCTACAAGCCATAAGCTAGACTCACTAAGAAAAAGTGAAGACTCAAATAAATAAAATTAGAAATGAAAAAGGAGACATTTCAACCGATATTACAGAAATATATATGATCATAAGAGATTACTATAAACAATTACATGCCAACAAATTAAATTACTGGGAAGAAGTGGATACACTTCTAGAAACACACAACCTACCTACCAAGACTGAATAAGGAAAAAAATCGAAAATCTAAACAGACTAATAACTAGTAAACAGACTATATCAGTAATCAAAAAACCTCCTAAGATTAAAAGTCCAGGACCAGATGGATTTATTGGAAAATGCTACTAAACATTTAAAGAAGAACTAACACCAATCCTTCTCAAATTTTTCCAAAAAGTTGAAGAGGAGGAAACACATCCAAACTCCTGCTATGAGGCCAGCTTCAGCCTAATACCAAGGCCAGGTAAGGACACTATAAGAAAACTATAGACCAATATCCCTGATGATACAGATGCAAAAATCTCCAAAAAATATTAGCAAACTGAATTTAAGAAACCATTGCAAGGATTATACATCATGACCAAGTGGGATTTATCCCTGGGATGTGGGGATGGTTCAACACATGTAAATCAATAAATATATCACATTAATAGAATGAAAGATAAAAACTATATGATCATTACAATGCATGCAGAAAAGGCTTTTGACAAAACGCAACATCATTTCATGATAAAAACTCTCAACAGATTGGGTACAGAAGGAACATACCTCAACATAATAAAGGTCATATACAACAAACCCAGAGCTAACACTATATTCAATGGAGAAAAACTGAAAACTTTTCCACAAAGATGAGGAACAAGACAAGGATGCCCACTCTCACCACTCTTATTCAATATATTAGGGGAAGTCTTAGCTAGAGCAATTAGGCAAGGAAAGAAAATAAAATGCATCTAAATCAAAAAGGAAGAAGTAAATTTTTGCTGTTTACAGATGATACAACTTTCTATACACAAAATCCCAAAGAGTCAATCAAAAAACTATAGAAACTTTCAGTAAAGTTGCAAGCTATAAAATCAACATACAATAATCGGTTGCATTTCTACATACTAATGATGAAACATCTGAAAAAGAGATAAAGAAACTATCTCATTCACAAGAGCATCAAAAACAATAAATACCTAGGACTAAATTTAATCAAGTGAAAAAACTGCACAATGAAAAATATGTGACTTTGCTGAAAGAAACTGAAGACGACAAAAACAAATGGAAAGACATTATGTGTTTATGAATCAGGGGAATTAATATTGTTAAAATGTCCATGTTTCCAAAGCCATCTATAAATTCAACACAATTTCCTCATCAAAATTCCAAAGTGAGATCATGTGATCAAATTAAAAGAGAAATATTTTTCTCAAATTTAATTAGCTATGCAAATTGTTATAAAAACCAAAATCAAAAAGAAAAATATTCCAATGGCATACTTCACTGAAATAGAAAAAACAATTCTAAAATTTGTACAGAACAATAAAGGACCCTAAATAGCCAATGTAATCCTGAGGAAGAAGAAAAAAGCTGGAGTATCATACTTCCTGATTTCAAACTATACTATAAAGCTACAGCAACTAAAAACAGCAGGTGCTGGTATAAAAATAGGCACACAGACCAATGGAACAGAATAGAAAGTCCAGAATTAAGCACCAACATATAAGGTCAACTAATATTTGACAAAAGAGCCCAAAACATCTAATGGGGAAAAGAGAATCTCTTCAACAAATGGTGCTGGGAATACTGGATAAACACATACAGAACAATGAAACTGGACCCCTACCTTACAGTACTCACAAAAAGTAATTCAAAACCTAGAAGAAAAAGTATGGAAGAAGCACCTTGATACTGGATTTGGCAATGATTTTTTGGTTATGGCACCAAAACCACAAACAACAAAGCAAAAATCAACAAATGGGACTACATCAAATGTAAAAGCTTCCATACTGGAAAAGAAACAATTAACAAAATGAAAAGGCAACCTACAGGATGGGAGAAAATTTTGGCAAACAATATATCTGATAATGGGTTAATATCCAAAATATATTTTTAAAAAAAACTCATACAACTCAATAAAAAAAAAGTGTTTAAAAAATGGGCAGAGGAATTAAATAGACATTTCTCCAAAGACGGCCAACAGGTACATGAAAAGATGCTCAACATCACCAATCATCAGGGAAATACAAATTAAAACCATAATGAGATATAACCTCACAACTGTTCGAATGGCTATAATTAAAAAGACAAGAGATAACAAGTGTTGGTGAGGATGTAGAGAAAAGGGAATCCTTGTACACTGTTGGTGGGAATGTAAATTGTTTCAGCCAATGTGTAAAACAATATGGAGGTTCCTCAAAAAATTAAAAACAGATCTACCATATGATCCAGCAATTTCACTTCTGGGTATATACCCACAGGAAATGAAAACAGGATATTAAAGAGATATATGCACCCCATATTTATTGTAGCATTATTCACAATCGACAAAATATGGAAACAATTTTAGTGCCCATCAGTGGATGAATGGATAAAGAAGATGTGATACACACACACAAAAACTGGAGTATTATTCAGCTGTGAGGAAGAAGGACACCCTGCCATTTGCAACAACACAGATGGACCTTGAGGGCATTATGTGAAGTGATATAACTCAGACAGAGAAAGCCAAATACTGTACTATATCACTCATACATGGACTCTAAAAAGCTGAACTGGTAAATACAGAGAGTAGAATGGTGGTTTCCAGGGGATATGGGGTAGAGAAATAGTTTGTACCTTGTTTAAAGGGTACAAATTGTAATAAGTAGTAAACAAGCCCTAGAGAGCTAATGCACAAAATAGAGAATATAGACAACAATATTGTATTATAATCATCAAATTTACTAGGAAACTAGAGCTTCATTATTGTAACCACTAAAAATAAATGATTAATTATGTAACATGACAGAAGTACAAATCATTGCTACAATGACAATCACATTACAATGCATAAACCTATCAAATTAACATGTTGTACATCTTAAATTTATACAATGTTATATGTGAAATATATTTTAATAAAAGAAATAGAATAGTACCTGGCATATAGGTACTCAGAAAAGTTTGTTGTTTAGGCATTGAATGAATACTAATAGAAAAAATTATCAGGGTAACAAATCTATATGTAATCAACAACTTAGTGTCAAAATATAAAATAGCACACCTTATATGAATATGATTAGGTATCTGCACACAAACACACAAAATTTTAGAAGAACAAGGCAAGACATTTGCAAGAAACTGTGAGCCTTATAAACAAATCCTTACTACCATCTGCCAGACTGTGCCACCTGTTTGAGTTAGACAATGTGATTGCTAAATTACATGTACCGTGACATACCAATAACACTGTTGTGCAATATCCCACCCCCCCAAAAAAAATTATCTTATTTAGATATAAAACAAATTTCAGGCACATGAAATCCCAGTTTTAGTTTTTCTTCTGTACAAGAGATATACAATATTATTAGACTATTAGAATTAACTGAATATCTACTAGCCCTTCCTTTTCATTGTAATAAATTTTTTTTTCAATAACTACTTCTACTTCTTGAGATCACCACCACAACCACCAGCACCACCACACACCAACAGAGTTAAATTTAGCTATTCAATTCGTTCCTGAAAACTCCTGAGATATAGGAGTAGAGATAGGGGTGGAAGAGTAAAATAGAAAATCTCTTATGATACCAGACTTTTTTTTTAACCAAATAAGACTTGTCTTTTTCTTTTCCAAAAGAATAAGAGCTGTCTGTTGTGAGTGCCAAGGGTGACATAGGCACCTAATGGAAAGCTTCTCTTATCTTTACATTCCAGTAATCTCTGAATATTGTTCAACATAATTGTTAACATTAAAATTATGGTAGTCATAGGATACTGTTTAAAAACAATACTCATTTTCTAATTGATGTGAAGTAGGTCACTATTATTTAATATAAACATTTTATATTAAGGCTGAGCTTTTTTTCCCCCTCCTATTTTCAACTGTTAATCCCTAAAACCTTGATAAGTAGAATATTTCTCGGGCACGATGAGTGATTTTCCATTGCTGAATATGTTTTCCGATGTTCTCAAACAGTCATGAGCCTTCAGTGACTAAAGGCTTTGGTGACTTCTGTCACCAGAAAGCACTGAGCTCTGGGATACGTGGTTCATTAGTTTCTAGTTGGTGTGTACTTGTTTGGATTGGTAACTGTCATCATCCATGAATACTAGTATCACTGAACTGCTTTAGTGATTATTTTAGTGGGTATAATATCCAGCTACTAATAACTATTATCATTGTATTATACTTATTTTTAAATATCAACAGTCTAAAATAGAGGTTCCATTCTCCTGCTACTACAATGTTGCTTTAATATGATATCTAATTGCCTAAGTGGATTTCAGCTCTTTTGCTGCTGTCATTATAGCAAGTCCCAATAATAAGCAATGGTTAGACAGGGAGATACGTTTAGCTCAGGAGGAGGATGAAAGCATTTGTACTGCTTTCTAAATGTGCATTCTCCTCTAAATTCATAACTGTACTCACCAATGTTATGACTTTCTGAGAGTTCTATTGCAATAGATTAAAATGTACTTGAAAATCTTTTACCCAAGCAGGAAATAAAATTTTGATAGGTTTCCTTGGCTTCCAGGTATAGGCTTTGACTTCCTATAACCAGCAGGGTAAAGGTAAAAGGCTCTCATGAACTCACTACTCCCATTTCCTCCCTTATATCCTATGCTCCAAGCACTGATTGTCAGGAATTTGTATTCCTGAAATTGCCAGTTTCTCATTTCCTATACTTTACTTATAATGTTCCTTCTGCTTAGTATGCATGATTATCCTTGGTGCCACCAAAACATTTCAATTCTTAGTCCTTAATGACAAACATAATTTTTTGTTAAAATTAGATTTTTCCTTCCTATCTCTAAATTTAAACTCAGATTGTTTTGTTTTGTTTTTTTAAATTCTCAGAACTGACATTCAGTAATAGCCGACATTCAATAAATGATGAAATCTGCCTCTGGATAATTTCATTTATTTGAAATTGAGCTTAAGAGGCAGCTCTTTGGGAAATCTTCCCTGAAGATGATCCAATGAACATTTACTAAGTACTTTTAAAGTGTGAAGGTATTGATATATGTTCATTGTGGATGCAAAGATATATATATTCCTATAGAGAGGAATCACAGAGAACAAATGGTTATCTGAAAAAAGAGGTCAAATATCTGTCATGCAGTCACTCTCACTTCCTCCAGCTAATCTACATTATCCCTGCCAATTTTATATGTGTATGCGCGCGCACACACACACACACACACACACACACACACAAATGCTATCTATTTTATGACTAAATTCCTCAACTAAATTTACCATTTCTTTCCTTTTCCCCTTCTTTCTCATGTTGAAAATGACATATGGGAACAAAGTTAGGCATTTCAATCATCATCAAGAGTAGAGTTTTCAACCAAGAAATTAGTATATCTTGCCCAAAACGCTACTATCTTCATGTAATATCTTCACTTGGAGTAACCAAATGAAACAACCAGAGATAATGCTGAATTTCGGTAAATAAATTCTTGCAAATTCTTTTTTATTTCTAGAATACCTGGCCAGGTAAATCCAAGGCTTACATATATGGAGACTGTGGACAGGTCCCTGTCCCTAAAGAGAAGTATTTTCCCTCAAAGACACATATAAAGCATAACTTCTTGTCTACTAAGTTACATAAACAGGACAAAAATTTAATACACCTAGTATTTTTATTAATAAAATTGCTATTTATGATTGGTTATTAAGATTAGACCCAAAGTTTTTGCAATATAATTTCATAACACGGAGACTCTATAGGATATTTTAAACAAACTTTCATAAAATAAATCCTATTTTGATTTCCAACTTGTGTTTGTTTTTCCTAACATTACCTATACTACATAAAAAATTTGTGCACTAGATTATATAATTTTATGGTTTATTTCTTTTATAATGTCTGTGATAATCTTTTATTTCCAGAAGTTCTGTCACCATCTGAAAGCATATTTCTAGATTTTCCCCTTCTTTTTTCTATCTCAAAACATGATTTTAGGTACACAGTAATCAACTCATTTAAATAATTATCATATGGGTATAATCACTATAAAATGTATGATGAAATGAATTATGCATACCTTGCGTAAATGTGCTTGCTAAAGTTCATTTGACAACTTAAAATTTTAGAAATGCGTTTGAATATGGCATCTAAAATTGCAGAGCTCCATAAAGATTAACAAGTTTTTTTATAACTATGTCAACAGTTACACAAATTCAATTTAACAACATAAAAAGAATTCACCCCCCCCCTATCACAGTTTAAAAAGGCCTCAAGATGTTGATTCCTGAGACTATAGTTTTCAGACTTAATGCCTTGGTTATTCAGGGTTTCAAGAGCAAAGTGTGTCAAAACTCACTAAATTTTTCAGAGCCCAATGTTCAAAGTATCAAAAGGGTCATTTAAATATTGTGCTGGGAATAAGGAAACTAGTTGATTTAATACCACAGTTTATATTTTAAAACTTACACATATTTGGCCCAAAGAGGAGATGTAAAAATTTTAATATAAGAAGTTACCTAATTCTATAAGACAGGATGGGGTTTATTAAGGACAGATTCTAAAATGGGAAGATAGTTTTCTTTTCATGACAGGGTAGAATATTTGAAATGAGCTTAGTTTCACAAATTTCAAGATTATAAAGATAGAATGAGGGGGATTAGCTTTGCTGAAACTATCCAGATGTTTGTAAGAGAAGAAAACAAATCTACTCTCACTTGGAGACTTGAACATACCCCTCTCAGAAGATGATATTCAGAAAATAAAAAATATTAATGAAAATCTGAAGGGATGTATAAAGGAAAAAATCAGTAAAGCACAAAAAAGTATCAGGAATATAACATTAGGTCATCCTAAAACAGGCTGCAGATTTAGATTAAAAAGATTACAACAACTTCATACCAATTTAAAAAGATTAGAAACGAAAAATTCCTAGAAAAAATTGACAATACCTAGAAAATATGAAACAAACTAGAAAAAAATAAACAAAATAATGTTTAACCATAATAATGTTAAACAAAATTATCTTTAAAAAGGAAAAACATAGGGCTTCCCTGGTGGCGCAGTGGCTGAGAGTCTGCCTGCTGATGCAGGGGACATAGGTTTGTGCCCTGGGCCGGGAAGATCCCACATGCCGCAGAGCGGCTGGGCCCGTGAGCCATGCCCGCTGAGCCTGCGAGTCCAGAGCCAGTGCTCTGCAACGGGAGAGGCCACAACAGTGAGAGGCCCGCGTACTGCAAAAAAAAAAAAAAAAAAAAGGGAAAACATTATTCTTAAAGAGAATAGAAAAAGAAAGTTTTCCTATTGGTTTAACAGAGTAAGCTTAATTTTCACTTTAAGTTATCAAGAAGACTTCTGGTCAAGACAGAGCAACAGTGTCTTGACTGTGCTGATTCACTGCCTAGTCTCCCCTCCGCCCCCACTCTTCACTGGTTTCTGTGTCCTTCCCTTCAATAGAAAAGAGGAAGAGAAAAAATTCTGGCAGGCAGCAGGGCCTTTTCAGCAGCTTCTGTGGACTCATAGATTTCCATGTCTTTGTGTAAGAGATCACGATTTCCCAGGGGTAGTATTCCTCCTTGCACACATCTACCTTGTGCAAGTATCAATGAACAAGGATAGTCTTTAAGGGCCTAACAGAGGGCTGAGAAGAGCTGGAAGCTGAAGTCCATCTTCTATCTGATAGCAAGTCCCAATTCCTGAGCTGGTCAGTCAAGACACTTCCAGCCAACTTGAGGCTCCAGCCACATGGGCAAATCAAGGGCTTTGAACATAACAGATAATCAAGCCTCCCCTCCTCTTTGGCCTCAGTGTGGACTGATGCATTTCACACTCCTTGAGAGAAATCTGGTTCCCAGAAGTTTGCAGACATCTGTGCTTGATTACTGTACATCTGCCCAATCTCCTTCCCCTGTCCCTGGCTTGGAGTATCTCAGGGTATTATCCTTCACCCCCATCTTGGTGGGCTTCATGTGAGTGTCTTCTCTTCCCTGCTGACTTTCTGACAGCCATAATGTATGCAAAGATAGGGAAACTCCACAACATCCCAACCCACACCCCAGTGTCCCTTAGTAGACACTCTTTTCCTGGGGTGCATATATATATATATATGTACTCTTGCTCTCTCGTTTGTGCTGCAGACATTTTGGAGAACATGAGACTAGAAAGGAAATGAGACTGTAGGGGTAAGGGAGCCTATCCAGTAGGAGGGAGGGAAAAATGGGACTGGATATTTGGGTTACTAGAAGGCTACAGCAGGAACCATGTGGGAGGGAGGGGGATGAGTAGATTGAGGAAGCCACTCTGTGGGCATTTGTGTGCTCCCTGGTGGAGTATCCTCAATCCTCTCTGAGCCCAAAGACCTCTGATAATTATCCTATTTCATACATAAAAAATGGGGCCAACACATTTGAAAAGACAATTTGAGAGAAAACTAGGGACACCTTAGTAAAGCAGGGCAAACCATCGGAATGCACAAGGATTTCAATCTCCACCTGAGAGAAGGTGACCCAGTCTGAGACAGACAGGGAACACTGACTCTTAAAACTTTCTCTCACCAAAAACAAAAGGCCCCAGTGTCTTTCTCATGGGGATGTTTAGGTCTTTCTCTCACATGAAGGTCCTTTTCTCATATGGAAAATGAGTTTTCTACACTCTGAGAACTGTCATTTTTCTCTCTTTCTCTCTGAAGTAGCAGTTTCCACACTCTCAATCAGGAATGCAATCTCTTTCTCAAACACAGTAGTGCCCGCCCCTGTCCACACACCCAGCGACAGACACACAGAGGAATGGAGACTGAAAGCAACAAAGACACAGAAACACACACACACAAACACAAATAGAAATACTGACTCATAGATACAGGCCAATATACACAGATGGGGGTCTCTATACTCTCACTATTGATCTTCATTGTATTACTCTGTTTTAGTTTGCTACCCTGTTTTAACACACCCTGAAATCATCCTATTTATCTTTTCAATTGTTCATTCTCATTATGCTCCATGTAGGCAGGGACTGGTCAGATAAGCCCACTGCTGTAGCTCCAGTTCATAGCAAGGGACCTGGCACAAATCAGAGATTCAGTAAACATTTGGATCAGTAATTAAAATTATCCTCCCACATCTAATCACCTGCATAAAGCATTCACCTTCTCCCTGAATTAAGCTCAGCATGTTTGTAGTATATCCCTTTGGGCAAGCAACCCCTGATGCCCCAGGCCAGGGCCCCTTCCCCATCTGTACCCTCTCTGTTCACACCAGTCCCAGCACCTATCTTGTTGCTGGCCTATGAGTGTGGTTCTTCCCACCAACATATGAAGATAAGCGGAGAAACAGGCAACTGAGAGAACTCCAGGGCTTTTAATAAACAGAATCTAGAGCCTGCCCCGACCTGGTATGTAGTCAAAAATCAGGCTGCACTCAAGGAGTTTAAGTCCATCCTGCAATGTGGGTGAGGCCAGAGAGCTGGGGAAGAGGAAGAGAGGGATTAGCCCAGGGTAGGCTGGATATGGGGATAATGTACAAAACTTCATCCATAAGATAAACTCCTTGCTCCTCCCCATGTCCCATCCCCTCCATGAATAGCGGAGCACAGAAACAGAGACAGATAGACCAGAGACCCT
Organism: Lagenorhynchus albirostris; assembly: GCF_949774975.1. Lineage (NCBI taxonomy): Eukaryota > Metazoa > Chordata > Mammalia > Artiodactyla > Delphinidae > Lagenorhynchus > Lagenorhynchus albirostris. The sequence goes on along the minus strand of NC_083110.1, from coordinate 41,921,793 downwards.
CGCTCCTGCCATACCTACAGTCCAGGGACACCATAGCCTGAGTTGGAGTCTGACCTGATCTAGGATCCTTCCCCATGTTGCTGTCTCCCAGGAAGCCATGGTAAGCCTGTATCTCCAGCAGGCTGTGGGTTGTTGGCCTTGGGGAGACAAGGTATGAGCAGTGAGTAAGATTTATCTCCCAGCTTTTCTCTCTGCCTCCCTGCCCAACTGTTCCATCTTTCATTCACCTTGGAGGACACACATTCATCTCTCCCCATGGTGTCCCGAATGTTCTGCTCCTGGGGCTGGGTCAGCTGCTGGGGCTTATCCTTAGGAAGATCCAACTCTTGTGGCACCTCTGCCTCAGCCTCATGGAATAGCAGCTTACCCTGAAGGGTGTATAGCAGGTGGAGGAAGGTCTGGTGCCTGGAAGGAGGAGGTGGGTGTGAAGACAGCGAACCTCAGCTGAACCACCCTGGGTCTGTAGCCCATGTTCCCGGCCTCACCTCTGCAGCTTGTACTGCTCCTGCCCTGCCTGCTGCTTCAGGGTTCCAAGTTCCTGATATAGCTGTTCAAGCTCCTGCTGAGTTCCTGTCTGACGCTCCCTCACCTCTGAAGAAACCACTGCCAGATGCTGCAGACGCTTCTCCTACCAGGAGTGAGAATGTAGACACGGTTCCTCAGATGCTGACGTCTTAGAGCCATTTCCCCAACCCCTACAGCCTAGAACTAGCTGGGGGTTCAGACGCATAGATGGAAAGAGGGACTCTACTCACTTTAGGCAGGACCAGGGGCTTAGAAAAAAGGAAGGGTCAGAATGTGTTGTTACAAGGTGAGGCATTCTGGAGAAAAGGAGCACAAAGATGATGATAACACTTATTTAGTTTGCTATGTGCCAGGCACTATTTTAAGCACTTGCTGTACCAATTACTTAATCATCATAATAACTCTATAGAGTAGATGCTATTATTTTCTTCTTTCACAGATGAAGAAACGGAAGCAGAGAAAGTTAGGTGACTGCCCAAGATCATGCAGTGGTAAGTGGTGATGCTAGGATTCAATTCCATGTTGGTACCCATGCTATAATGCCTCACTGGAGGAAACAGAATAAAGGTTTTCTAGGACTTGGCCCATGCAATAGCATGGTGGCGAGAAGAGGTATTTTCCTAGGTGAATGGACCAACCTGTTGTAGCTGCCACTGCTTCTGGACTATTCTGAGTTTTTCCATGGCCATTTGCTTCTGCAGGTAAACAAAGGAGGGGAACAAGGAGAGGAGGAGTGCATTTTCATGTTTGGATTTCTTTTTTTTTTTTTATAGTAAGTCTTTGTTGGTTATCTATTTTAAATATAGCAGTTTGTACATGTCAATCCCAAACTCCCAATCTATCCCTGGCCCTCACCCTTCCCCCTGGTAACCATAAGTTCATTCTCTAAGTCTGTGAGTCTGTTTCTGTTTTGTAAATAAGTTCATTTGTATCATTTTTTTTTTTAGATTCCACATATAAGTGATATCATATGATATTTGTCTTTCTCTGTCTGACTGACTTCACTTAGTACGATAATCTCCAGGTCTATCCATGTTGCTGCAAATGGCATTATTTCATTCTTTTTAATGGCTGAGTAATATTGACGGATGAAAGGATAAAGAAGATGTGGTACAGGGGCTTCCCTGGTGGTGCAGTGGTTAAGAATCCGCCTGCCAATGCAGGGGACATGGGTTCAAGCCCTGGTCTGGGAAGATCCCACATGCCGGGGAGCAACCAAGCCTGTGCGCCACAACTACTCTGCCTACGCTCTAGAGCCCGTGAGCCACAACTACTGAGCCAGTGTGCTGCAACTACTGAAGCCCACACGCCTAGAGCCCGGGCTCTGCAACAAGAGAAGTCACCGCAATGAGAAGCCCGCGCACCGCAACGAACAGTAGCCCCCACTCGCCACAACTAGAGAAAGCTGGCGCGAAGACACGAAGACCCAACACAGCCAAAAATAAATAAAAATAAAATAAATAAATTTATATATATATTAAAAAAGATGTGGTACATATATACAATGGAATATTACTCATCCATGTGGTTGGATTTTAAAAGACAGCCAGTGGGTCCAACCCAGCATGTTCACCATTTTCCTCCTCCTCTCTGCCTGCCCTCTCCTCCCCTCATCCTTGGTTCACCTTGGCCTGGAGTTGTTCAAGGGCCTCCTGGAGCTTGGCCTGCTTCCTTTGGGCCTCCTCCACCTTGGGCAGTGCCTGGGTCAGGGAACTTGTGATGGCCTCCACGTGCTCTTGGTAGGTGGCCTTCAGCTCTTTCCATTGCTCTTTGACTTCAATTGCCTTCTGCCCTGAGAAGAGCCAAGAGTGAGGGAATAAGTGAGGTTGGCCCACCTGCCTGCAACACTGGGGCTTCAGTCTTCCCGGCAGCCAAACAGCTGACTTGACTGACGTCCCTCTTCCTTCTTCACTAGGGAAGCCCCTATTCCAACCCCCTGCCCACTCACGGCTCGTGTCTTCAGAAGCCAAGGGGTTCAGGTCCTGGGCAGTGCCTTCCTGAACCAAGAAATTCTGCAGGAAGTCTACTACTTGAAGCTGGCTGCAGAGGAGCTTGTCTTTCTTCCGGGAGTCCTGTTCAGAAGGAGGGTGGATGCAGGTAATATTCTTACCTCCTTGTACTATAGGCCAACAAGGTTACCTTCCAGTCTGCTCACAATTATCGCTGCCCAGTGTCTCAATAGGAGGACCCAGGAGCAGTCCCTGGCTTGTGAAAGGCTAGCTCCCATCTTGTACGCACCATCACAAACTCAGCCAGCATCTGCACGGGCAGTTCTGCCTCCTCCTGAAGACCTAGAGGCTCCAGGATGTCTGCCACCTTGGCCAGGGCCCTGAAGGGGCAAGAAAACAGGAGAAACTGCAGACTCCTGGGGTCCTAAGTCTAGTCAATTTGTGTGCACATGCACATATGTGATTATGTGTATTAACGCTGAGTCTTGTCCTGCCTAGCACTGGCTTGAAGGGCCATCTGGGACCAGGAATGGTGTTTGTATGGAAGACACATGGAGGTAGTAAGTGCCGTGAAGAAAAATAAGCAAAGCAAGGGGAATAGGAGTGTGGGGAAGGAGCTGTGATTTTAAATAGGGAATGTCTCACTGAATAGAAACCGTTTGAGTTTCTGAAATCAGTCATGGAAATATACAGGGAAGGGGGGAGCCCCGCCACGCAGAGGACACAAGCTTGGGGGCAGGGTATCAGAGTACTTGAGGAGGAGCTAAGGACAGGGGGCTGGACCCCTGGGTCTAGGCTCTCCAGAGTTCTCCCTTGTTAGCGGCCGTAGCAGTCCATTAGGAGGCGGGGATGGGGACAAAATAATCCACTGGGAGAGTGTGTGTTGGACAGGGGTGACAGAAATTGAATGGCCCTCCCAGCATGTCTCCTAGGGATGGAAAGTCTCCTGTTAGGATGGTCGATCTGCGAAGAGATATGGAGGGTTAACAGAGATGGAACGGTCCCCTTTCAGAACACACCTCTGGGGTGTGTGTGTACGTGGTGGGGGACGGACAGTCCCTCATAGCCCTTACTCCTGGAGAGACGCAACCGTCACCTCAGGAACCTAAGACTGGGGGGCTGGTATCAGGATCACTTCACGGCTTAGTCGACCCGCAACCGCTGTAAGGGGTGGAGGGGAATTACTGATTTTACTTGGGACCGCGCAAGGTCCGCCCCAGCCCGCCCCCGGCTGCCACCTGGCGAGACACACTTACTCTCGGGCAGCGGCCTCCGCCTTAGTCTCTGCCGCCTCCATCATTCCTCGGGCCGCGCTTCAGCTCAAACCTCAGTCCACTTTGGACCCGCCGCGCACCGCGCGCCGGGACAGGCGATTGGATGTCCTGTCAGTGGGCGGGAATCAAGGACCATTGGGCACTCTCATTGGCAGGCGCAGATTGGCGCGTTAGCGCGCCCCGTTGTTTGGCGCAGGCGCAGTTGTTGCTGAGCCCTGCAGGCGTGCAGAAGTTCTACGCCTGCGCAGTAACCCGTAGGCGGTGCTGAGGTTTGGAGGTGCGGCTTGAGCTCGCTCAGTGGCGCGCTGCCTAGTTCTCAGAGTGAGAGAAAAGACGTTTGCTCTGTTTAGCTTTTAGGGGCAACTCTCAGAGTTACCTTTATTAAAAAAAAGAAAGAAAAAGAAAAAAAAAATCTGCCCTTGAAGGAGAACGCTGGGTCTGTCTTCCGAGACACTTGGCATCAATAACGGATAACTAATCCTGGAGACTGAGGAAACAAATAATCAGCTCAAAATGCTTACAGCCTTTCAAAGATTTTCCAGGATGCGGGTTTGGGAGAGAAAACCTAAGCACAGCCCAGCGAATTGCCTGCGTTGACCGGTTGGAGCCGAAAGTTTGTGGGAGACCAAGGCAGGTAATGACCTCCAGAGTATAGCAGAAAGGAGAGGGTTGCTCAGAGAGAGAACTCGGAGTTCTGTAGAGTTTTCTCCAGTACTCTGCTGAGTTCTGAGCATCTTGTGTTTGAGGAAACTACCCCGAAGGGGTTTTAAGGATTCCCAGAGATCACTTAGGGTCAGTAACTCCTTCCACCAGTCAGGCTAGAAAACTTCATAATCCATGGGACGTTGGTTGGCGTACACAGACAGGTTTTGCCTTAGTAATAGGGCATTAGCCCTAGACACCTCACGCCTCTAGTGCCACCTAACAAATCTTAAAAGCAAGGCCCAAGTGGATCAAACGGTTAACAAATCATTTAAGTATATGATAGATCAAAGTTAAATAATATTTATAGAAATACAAAAATGTCCAGCAACCAGTAAGGTACAGTTCACAATGTCTGGCATCCAATTAAAAACTACCAAGCTAGAAAGAGAAAAACAAATATTGTATGCCAACGCATATATATGGAACCTAAAAAAATGGTACTGATGGACCTAGAGGCAGGGCAGGATTAAGACACAGACATAGAGAACAGAGTTGAGGACACAGTGGGGGAAGGGGAAGCTGGGACAAAGTGAGAGAGTGGCATGGACATATACACACTACCAAATGTAAGATAGATAGCTAGTGGGAAGCAGCCGCATAGCACAGGGAGATCAGCTGGGTGCTTTGTGACGACCTGGAGGGGTGGGATAGGGAGGGTGGGAGGGAGACGCAAGAGGGAGGGGATATGGGGATATACGTATATGTATAGCTGATTCACTTTGTTGTACAGCAAAAACTAATACATTGTAAAGCAATTATATGCCAATGAAGATATTAAAAAAAAAAACCAAGCTTGCAAAAAAGCAGGAAAAGAAAACCCATGTTTAGGAGAAAAATCAATCACTGTTCAGAATAGAAATAGATGCTAGAATTAACAGACAAGGGTTTTAAAACAGTTATGTTCAAAAAGATAAGCAGAGGTATAATCAAAAAGATAATAAGAGGTAAGGATATGGAAAAAGTGGACTGCTCACGTTACTGGTAGGAATGTAAAATGGTGCATCTGCTTTTGGAAAACAGTTTAGCAGTTTCTCAAAATGTTAAACATATAGTGACCATATGAACCACAATTCCACTCCTGGGTATATATCCAAGAGAAATGAAAACATGCCCATAAAAACTTGTACACAAATATCCATAGTGCAGCATTATTTGCAAGGGCTGAAAAGTAGAAACAACCCAAGTCCCTTCAGCTGGTGAATGGAAAAAACAAAAATCTACATCTGTTAAATGGGGTATTTTTCAGCAATAAAAGAGAATGAGGTAAAAATACATGCTAAAACATAGATGAGCCTTGAAAACATGCTAAGTGCCAGTTGAAAGAGAGCAGATATTGTATGATTTCATTAATGTGACATGTCCGGATTAAGCATATCTGAAGAAACAGAAAATAGATTAGTGGTTGCCAGGGCTGGGAGCTGGCACGGGAATGGGGGAAGGTTGCTAGTGTATGGGGAGAGACTGCAAATGGACATGGGGTTTCTTTTACTGGGTAAATAAATGAAAATGTTCTAAAATTAGACTATAGGGAAGGTGGAACAATTCTGTGCAAAAAAACCACTCAATTTACACTTTAAATGGATCTTAATAAAGCTCTGAAAAAAGTTAATCAGAAATATGAAACATGTAATAAAGACCTAAATCAAACCTGTAGAGGTGAAAACTGCAATGTGACGGATGAAATTAAATGGAATTAATAGCAGATTAAACATTGCATAATAAGAGATAAAAGAAATTGAAGACATAGTCTTAGAAACTAACACAAATAGTAGAAAACTAAAACATAAAAAGAACAAAGCAACAGAGAGCTGTGGTACAATTTCTGACAACCTGTGCTTTCCATAAAGGACCTTCTTGCTTGACTGAGTCCTTCCTGCTTGATGAGTCTACTTTTTAGAACTTTCTAAATATTCTACATATACAATACAGTGGAGAAAATAAATGACACTTTCTGAAAAGTACATTTGATTGGAGTAACAAGGATTGACTATCAATCTCTTTATGTTTGAAGGTTTGGGTCCCTTTGATCTATTTATCACAAATTCCCACAGAAATACTGCGTTTTGAATAAAATCCTTTTCAAATGTTTGAAATGACCTCACTTCACATCTAAATTTAAATATTTTAGGGTAAACTGAAGACCAAATCTTTAAAAGAGCAAACAATAAATAGCAAATCAAAATGACATACTGCAAGTTGAACTTGAATGCAAGTTGACTTTGGACTATACATAGCACAAATTTGCCAGCTCTGGGAAATTCCCTGGAGGTCCAGTGGTTAGGACTCCGTGCTCTTCCTGCCAAGGGCCTGGGTTCAGCCTCTGGTCGGGAATAAAATCCCACAGGTAGCGCGGCATGGCCAAAAACAAAAACAAACAAACAAACAAAACCCAAATTTGCCAGCTCTGTTTAACCTTCCACTTGGCTCTGATTTATAGAGATCTGACCTAGAATTCTAATGAAAGTTACTATAGATAATAAAAAAGTATGATTCCAAGTTTCCTCCTCTTTCTGTGTTTTCTAATCCACAAGCCACAGCCACATGTGGCTATTTAAATTTAATTACAGTTAAATAAGATTAAAAGTTTATTTTCTAAATCACGTTCGCCACATTTCAGTGCTCAATAGCTATGTGTGCCTAGTGTCTGCCATACTGGACAATGCAAATTTTGGAACATTTCCATCAATGGAAAGTTCAATTGGACAGTGATGATTCATAAACTTTTAGGTACATTAGATACATACATCCTGTAATTTATGTACAAAAAGTTTACATTAATTTCAACAAAACCAACAGGGTAAAAAAAAATTCCATAGCTTAAAAAGTCACATTTGCAGTAAAGAGGTTGCAAGTGTATAAATTGTATGTGTTTTTAAATTTAAAGAGTTCTTGTTTGCAGCTTATCAAACTCTAATGCCCTCCGTAAATTATATTAAAAAATTTTGTATTGCTCAACCGATCTTCCCCTGTTGTAGAAGGTAACAGCACAACCAGGAAGGATGTAAAGCAAATTCCCTTAAGCATATAATTGATATGGGCATTATATTTTCATTTATTAAGGTGGAAACATCTATTCAGTCATTGAATAAGTGGAAAATGTTTTATAAAGCATATGTTCCTAGAAATAGAAAATTTCCTCACTCATGTTGACGCTTTCTTTGTGTAGTGCACGTGAAACAGTTCTGAAAATAGCACTTTAACACTCAGATGGAATATCAGCTGCTTTATTGAGATGCATGAAATAATTGTTGGAGCAGATTCATCTGAGATTCATAGAGCATTAAGTAAATATAAGTAATAAGATAAGACATATGTTTGCAATTGTCTATAGAAAAAATACCTCCAGTACTTTATAAAACATTGAAAACAAAATACTGTGCTTTGGGGACTGATTTCTATTTGTACAGAAGCTCTGTTTGGTATATCCAGCTCTGCCAGCATTGTTTTAGGATTTAAAGTTGTATTTCTACATCTTCTCTGCCCTGTCGCAAGGTCATCTAAATGAGTCACGGGAAATCCAGTGAATAAAACATTATATATAAATAGGTATATATAGACATAGATACACATACATCTGTCTATATCTCTATACATATCTTCATATGTGTTTGTATATCTTACACAGTAAAAATTAACTAAAAAGTAACATTTTAAAATCGATTTAATTTTCTCCTAGTATTTTAACACCAGGCTTTTCTATAGCTTCACTGATTTTTTGCTTTCCATGTCACAGTCACTCTCAGAGTACTAAATGTAATTCTCTTCTGATATTTATTAGTTCAGAGGCTAAAGCAATAACAATGCAGGTAAATAAAACATATGTGCTAGGCCATTTTCAAAGGCTGCTTGAAAATTTTATTCATTACGATAAAACTATCAAAAATATCTCCTCTTTTCTACCTTCCTAAACATAGGAATATTTCTGTGTTTATATCACTTTGACCATTAGTTGCTGGATGTTTTCTTCTATATTTCAACTATTCTCCAAGCAGGCCCTCTGAGAGCTTACACAATTTAGTCTGCTGATTTTTTTTTTAATTGTTTTTGGTAATAGTAACTTTTTAGGTTTTTTTTAATTCACAAAATATATGATGAAAATTTTGTTTAAAAAGTTGGTAAATAATTATTGCTTTGGTGTAGGTGTTTTAATGCATTAAGGCAAATTGTATATCCGATTGGAACATCTATGCAGTAAGCTAAATATGTGGCAGATAATACAAATAATTAATCAAAAAGTGTTGACACTCAAACTTTTTTTTTTTTTTTGCGGTACGTGGGCCTCTCACTGTTGTGACCTCTGCCGTTGCAGAGCACAGGCTCCGGACGCGCAGGCTCAGCGGCCATGGCTCATGGGCCTAGCCGCTCCGCGGCATGTGGGATCTTCCCGGACCGGGGCACGAACTCGCGTCCCCTGCATCGGCAGGCGGACTCTCAATCACTGTGCCACTAGGGAAGTCTGACACTCAAACTCTTGATGAGGAAAATACTTTTGCTTTTATCAGCCAGTGAATATATGCTTTGGTTTTCGTGTGTGTGTGTGTGTGTGTGTGTGTGTGTGTGTGTGTGTGTGTGTGTGTGTGTGTGTGTGTGTGTGTGTGTGTCAGTCTTGCTCTGGGAAAAAGAAATTCCCATCGGTTTACTTACTTTTTAAAAACAGCTTTATTGAAGTATGAATTATGTGACAAAATTTATCAATCATAAATGTAAAATTCAATGATTTTATTATATTTACATAGAATTGTGCAGTCAGTTTTAAGACATTTTTATCACCCCTAAGAGATCCACTTTGCCTGTTTGCAGTGAATCCCTTTTTGTAGCCCCGGGCCCAGACTAACACTGATTTTTTTTCTTTGTCTCTGTAGACTAGCCTTTTCTGGACATTCCAGAAACATACAATATGTAGGTGTTTTTGCATCTGGCCTCTTTGCCTTAGCACAGTGTTTTGAGAATCATCCATGTTGTAGCATACATTGGTAATTTGTTCGTTTTTATTGATGAATATATTCCAATGTGGAGATATACCACAAACAATTTATTTGTTCACCAGTTGATGGAAATTGTACTGTTTCTGGTGATTGACATATGAATAATGCTGCTGTGAATATTCCCAGAAAAGATTTTTGTGTGTGTGTGAACATATGTTTACATGTCTCTTGAGGAGATACCTAGTAATGAAATCACTGAATCACTTGGTAAGTTTATGTTTAACTTTTTAAGGAGGTACCAAGGTATCTGTCCAAAGTGGCGATACCATTTTACATTCTCCCCTGCAATATATGAGGGTTTCAGACTTCTCCACATCTTCACATGTTATGCTCAGTAGTTTTAATGATAACCATTCTAGTGGGTGTAAAGTAGTATCTCGTTGTAGTTTTAATGTGCATTTCCCCCAATGACTAATTATGATGGCCATCTTTTCATATATTTATTATTCATTTATACATCTTCTTGGGTGAAATATCTATTCCAATACTTTACAGTCCTCACTTAGAAAAACTGGGTTAATTTTTTAATTAATATTGAGTTGTAAAAGTTATTTCTATTCTATGTAAAAGTATTTTTTAATCAGATACATGATTTGCAAGTATTTTTTCCCAGCCTGTGGCTTGTCTTTCATTTTCTTAACAGTGTCTTAAATATTAAGAACACTTTGCCTAGCTGAAGTTATGGAATGTTTTTTCCATGTTTTCTTCTCAAAGCTGTATAGTTTTAATTCTTACATTTACATTTATGATTCATTTTGAGTTAATTTTGTGTACAATGTGAGATAAGAGTCTAAATTCATCTTCCTGTATATGGGCATTCAGTTGTTATAGCACTACTTGTCAAAAAATTATTCTTTTCTCATGTAATTGTCTTGGCACTTCTTGTCAAAAAATCAACTGGCTAAAAATGTATTGTGTTTCCTGGACTCTCAATTCTATTTCATTGATCAACATTCTTAGTCTTACAGCAGCACCACATTGTTTTGATTTTTGCACCTTTTTATAGTACCTTTAGAAATTGGGAAGTGTATGTCTTCCAAATACTTCTTCCTTTACAAATATGACGACTCTTCTGGTTTTGTTTTGTTTTTGGCCACACCACGTGGCTTGTGGGATCTTAGTTCCCCTTGACTATTCTGGATCTTTTGCATTTCCATATACATTTTAGGAATGGCTGATCAATATCTATCAAAAGGCCTGCTGGGATTTTTTATGATTTGCATTGTATTAGGTTGGAAGATACGGATAATGGTTTTGGTTTGTCTCTGTTGTTTTCATTTATTTTTATTTTTACCACTGTGTGTTATTACAAAGCTAGGCTGCCAATAATTTTCAGGCAATACTTGGTATATTTATTGCATAAGACAGTGAACCAGCCAAGTGTCTCCAGGAATTCTCTGGAACTGGTGAGGCCGAACTCTAGGTAAACACTTCTCTCTCCAGATAACTATCTTAAACACCAACTAGAGGTGGACCAGTTAGACTTTGGAAAAACTTTAACGTTCAAATCAAAGTATTGGACACAATAACCTCACCTTGTTTAGAAGAAAGCAGGCAGAAGATTAAATACTTTATTAACAGAACACAGTAATATTTTATTGACAAAGCTAGATAATTTGCTCTGACACAATTAGGTATTTTTTTCTTCATAACTGCTCTCTCTGAACATTTCAAGAGCTGATCATCTTTGTGTTTTGAAAAAAGCGATGGCAACTTCTAAACTGATGTGCAAATTTTGAAATTTGGAAAAGAAAATGGATTAAGTCCTCCTTAAACCTGGCATCTGTGGGAATTTTGTTCTGCATGGATGAAATTCACATTTATTAATTCAAGGCACTAAGCTAGACTTAAAAAAAAAATTCTTTCATTTAATTGCCACACAGAAACTCTCTGAACTAACTTATTATTCCCGATCAAGAGAAAAAAAACAGAAACTCAGGAAAGCCTAACTGAAGTAATTTTACCAAGGCCACAGAACTACTGTAGTAAGTTGCAAACCTAAATCTGAAATATGTCTGACACCAAATTAGCTCTTTCTATGTGAACTGATTGGAGTTAGACCTGAGAGATTTTCAGCAATAAAATTCAGCCTTTGTTGAAGGCCTGTTTTTCTTATGTCATCAGCATCTTATTCTCTACCTGATTCTCAGTAAATGTTTTTAAAATTGATTTGAAATTGCTTTGTTTTACATTTTTTAGAATTTTATTTTATTTATTTTAAATTTATTTATTTATTTATTTGGCTGCATTGGGTCTTCGTTGCGGTGCGTGGGCTTCTCATTGTGGTGGCTTCTCCTGTTGCGGAGCGTGGGCTCTAGGCGCACAGGCTTCAGTAGTTGTGCCGCGCAGACTCAGTAGTTGTGGCTTGCGGGCTGTAGAGTGTAGGCTTAGTAGTTGTGGCGCATGGTCTTAGTTGCTTCGCGGCATGTGGGATCTTCCTGGACCAGGGCTCGAACTTGTGTCCCCTGCTTTGGCAGATGGATTCTTAACCACTGTGCCACCAGGGAAGTCCCTGCTTTGTTATTTTGCTTTTTTTCTGTTCTACCTACATGCAATAGTAGTGCTTTACCCCCAAAATATGTGTGCCTTATATTTATGGTTTCTGAAACTTTAAAAGCTTTATTTATTGGGAATTTCAGTTGACAGAGGACATATCTTAGTACAAATAGTTTTTTAGATTCTCTTCAATTATAGCATTTCAGTGACTAGCATTTTCAACATTGTACATTTTCAACAGCTGAGAGAGTCATATTTCCTCAGAGGAAATTAGTTGCCCCCTGAAGATGCTGAAAATCAGGTTTATTATAGCACAATTCATGGCAAAAGGCAAAGAACATGGTCTTTATAGTAAGAGATTGAGGTTCAATTTCAGTTCAACTACCTAGTGCATTTGTGACCTTGGACAATTTAAATGAAATCATGAATTCTGTTTTCTCATTTATTAAATAGGGATAATGATGAGCAGGTTTCTTGTGAAAAACAGAGTAAAAGAATTTTTGGAAAATATCTTGATCTATGTTCGACACATAGTGGATGTTATTAACATTTTAGTTTCCATGTCCATCAGCCGCTTTTAGGAGTCATATTTAACTAAAGCCAGAACATGAATAACTGCAGAAATTATTTGGGAATAGTCTGTCATATAAGTACTCAGTAAATGCTTAAATGTATACAACATGGATTAGACTTGTTTTAATAAACTATCTCCTCCAATTGCATGGTTGTTTAACATGATTTACAATTTTTACCTTTCACAATGCCCTATTATTCATTTTTCAATGTCAACTTAGTCATTAAACTTAAAACTCTAATTTTGGGTTCCACTAAAACAACTAAGAAATACCCTTCCAAAGACTTAACATTTAGCTCATAAAGCTATTACTGTTTTACTATGAGCTATGATTCTGAGAGTCAGTGATAGTTTGATGTTTGCTACAACTGTGCTTTGCTAAAATTTTCATATTAACATACGACATCTTGTTTTAGGAAGAATCTCCATGTTTAGCATCTAAATTGCAGACCATAACGTATTGCCTTGGTTTGCTAGTTCCAGATGGATAGATTCTATCTTACACCCTGTTCCATTCCCTGTTTCAGTCTCATTCTTCTAACAATGCTAAGCAACCATGCAATTTGGATATGAACCATCAGAACCAAATTGCAAGACCCTCATGAGAAAGCATATCTTGCTAGGAGTAAATGCCCATGAAAGCCTTTTGAATCATTTCTAATCACTGTCTAACCCTCCAGCTTCTTACTCTTTGTTTTCTGACAGTAATGAACCAAATCAACATGGTGAAAGCCTGAAAGCTAAAGGGATTATTTTTCATTCTCAAACTCATTTTTATGTATCTGTTGCACTTATAATCATGTTTAGATTATTCCCATTGCTTTCCTCTAATTTTGAAGGGAGATAATTTCACCTTATCTATATAAATCTTTCCCTTTCAGTTCAAGAAGAGTTATCTGTTTCTCTTCATAGATTAAGCTAAGTGCTAAATATATTTGTTTTTTACCACTCAACAGCCACAGAGCTTCACCCAGGGACAGCTAATATCTCATAGGTGCACAAAGTGGGTGGCTTGGAAAAGCAAGGGGAAGAACAAAGACATAATCTAGGGATTTCCCCCCATTTCATCCTTATACATCTACTCTACAATATTGCTGTAGAAATTACTCATCCCTTTGAAATTTTTTATTCTGTTTAAATATGATTATGAGAAAAAAGTCATAAATCTTCAGGTAAATTTATATTTCCACTAAGTGAAATGCATTTAAAAATAAAACTCAATCCTGGCAAACATGTCCCTTTATATCACATAGATACACTATGTTCAAAAGCAATAATTTAGACAGTTATTTTAGTTTCCAAGTAAGTAAAATTTTTTAAAAATCATGGTGACTAAAATACAGGTTTTCATTATTTCGGTGTCACAATGTACTGTGCCATTTTGAAAGTAGTGATTTACTGGTATTTTTGTCAGTTATTTTGTCAGTTTTAAATATCTAAATATCAATATTTTTATTAACATGTACAAAGATACTTATTGCCTATATTAAAATTGTATGTCAAATGAAATTATATCAAAAAATCCTTCACTCATTACAATTTTTCCAAGGTATTGTATTATAATTATATATCCCAAGGTATCTTATAAGATTAATCATCTTTTCTTAATTCAGTTAACGATTTGTATACAGAGTATGGTTGAATTATGAGTTGGATCTATTCTGCCAATCTCTGTCTTTTAATTTGTGTATTTAGACATTTTAACATATAAAGAAGTTATGTATATGTTGGGGTTTAATTTTGTCATTATTGTTTCTGTTTGTTCCTGTGTTTCTTGTTCCTTTGTTTCCTTCTTTTAGCCTTTCTTAGATTACCTAAACATCTTTTAGAGTTACATTTTTATTTATTTACGATGGCTTGAGTATATCCACTTGTATAATTTTCTGCGTGGTTGTCATAGGTATTCCTGTATACATATATAACTTATCACAAGCTATTGTGTCAATGTTTTTTTGTTTGTTTGTTTGTTTTTGTGGTACGCGGGCCCCTCACTGTTGTGGCCTCTCCCGTTGTGGAGCACAGGCTCCGGATGCGCAGGCTCAGCGTCCATGGCTCACGGACCCAGCCGCTCCGCGGCATGTGGAATCTTCCCGGACCGGGTCATGAGCCTGTGTCCCCTGCATCGGCAGGTGGACTCTCAACCACTGCGCCACCAGGGAAGCCCTGTGTCAATGTTTTACAACTTAGAAGTGTAGAACATTTGCTTCTCTGTAGGTCCCTTTACCCTCTCCATTTTAAAAATATAATTTTCTAATACATTTAGCACCACATCAGATAGTTATAACTTTTATTTTAATCAAAATATTTGCTAAACGAAGCTCATGTGATGAAGAATAGTCTATTATATTTACTATCCAGTTCATTGTTCTTCTTTCCTTTCTAAAGATCCTTGTCTTCTGTTATCACTTTCTTTGTGTTGAGAGAGCTTTCTTTAGTCATTATTTAAGGGTAGATTTGCTAGCACAAATTATTTTAGTGTTCCTTTGACTGATAATGTCTTTATTTCCTCTATTCCTGGTGGATAGTTTCATCACTGGATATAGAATTTCTGGTTCCTTTTTAGAATTGACAGTTCTTTCACCACCTAAAAAAAATGTTGTGCCACTTCCTTCTGGCCTGCATGGTTTCAGATAGGAAATCCATTGTAATTTAAATTGCTGTTCCTTTACGGGTAATACATTCTTTTCCTCTGGCTATTTTTAAGATTTTTTTCTTTTTATTTAATATTTAGAATTGTAATTTTGTTATGTCTTGGTGTGGATTTCTTTGGGGTTGTTTGAGGTTCTCACATGTTTGGGTGTGTAGATTTGTTTCTTTTGCCAAGTTTGGCAAGTGTTCAGCCATTGTTTCTTCAAATCCTTTTCCAGTACCACATTCTTTCTCTTCTTCTGTATTCTGATAATATGAATTTTTGCTCTTTTAAATTTTTCTACAGAAACTTCTGTTCTGTTGGTCTGTCTTCAAGTTCAGTGATTCTTCCTTTTCATTGACACTCTACTGAGTACAACTAGTGAGTTCTTTTAAAAAACATTCAGTTATTGTAGTTTTCAATTCTAAAATTTCCTTTTAGTTATTTTATGTAACTTCTATTTCTGTGCTGAAATTTTCTTTTTTCATGTTTTTTGTGAGAATTTGTAATTGATTTAAAGGATTTTTAAGGCAGTTACTTTTAAAATCTTGTCAGATAATTTCAGTATAAGATTAATCTCCATATTGGCATTCCTTGATTATCTTTTCTCATTAAATTCTGGTTCTCCAGTTTCTTGGTATAATGAATGGTTTTTTCAGCTGTATCCTGGACATTTATTTTGTTGGGGGACTCTTTTCCCTAAGTATTCTATTTTAGCAGGCAGTTGTTCTGTTTAAGTTTAGTGTGTAAGTTATAGTCTACTTCTCTGACTTTAATTCCTATGAATATTTAGTTTCTGAGCCCTTGCAATGTTATTTTTGTCTTCTTTGTTTTCTGGTGCTGCTGGGACTCCTGCTTAAGCCCTGTTGGAGCCATCTGTGGGGGCACTGAGAAGTATTCTGGATGAGGCAAGAATCCACTGGACCTAGTCCCCTTATACCACTGGGTAGAAGCCAGGAAGTCACAGGGCTTTGCTATTGCAGTAGATATGAGAGGATGGGACCACTCTCTGGGCCCTGGTTCTGGATTGGGTGATAAGAGAGCTAGAAGTTTGTTTCTGCTGCTGCTGGGAGATCACAGCACTCACCTGACCTAAGGTATGGAGCAGGCGCTGGGGTGGCTGAGGCTTTGCTGTTGCCATTGCTGTTGGTGAATTGGATCATCAACAGAGGCCCTCTTTGTGGAGAAGTGCTTGGGGTTCCCCATCAGATCTCTGTTAGGTTTCTACTTTCCCAGTCCTTTGGTTAGAAAGAGCAGGTCTGTTTTTTCTTTCTTCCTTCCTCTCTTCTTTCTTATTCTGTCTTGCTATTGATCTTTCTTTCTTCCTCTCTTTTTGCCTTTTTTCTTTTATGCCTGTTGGTCATTTCTTGTGGCAGTCCTCTCCATTGCCCAGTCCAAGGTATATGGGAGATGAAAAGAAAACCCAGGTAACTTGCCATGTTGTTATTCTTCAAATCCTGCACTCTCTAGCCAGTACACATTCTTTTTTCAGATTTCAGATTTCTCTTACTGTTGTCTATGAAATAATTTCCAGGGTATATAATTATACTTAGAAGGAACAGGGAAAAGTGAGTCTATACTCTCTTATTCCTGAAGTCTTAGCTAGTATTTTTATAGCTGTGATTGTAGCTTATATTTTTTATGCTTTAGCAATTAGCATTGATCTTAGAACACACTAGGTGCTTGGCAAAAAAAAAAAAAAAGTGAATAAGTGAATTAGCAAATGAGTGGTTGCCTAAATAAAAGGAAAGAAGGAAGGAAGGAGGGATGGAAGGAAAGAAGGAAGAAAGGAAGGGCGAAGAAAAAAAGGAAAGAAAGAATAAAGGAAGAAAAAAAAAAGGAAAGGAAAGGAAGAATGCTTTTGTCAATGGACTACTTTAATAACAACATGATATATTGGAAAGAGCACCAGCCTCAATTGTGTAACTAACCAATGTAGCATTATTACCTATCAATTTAAATTCTATAAACTTATGTTTTCTTATTTATAAAATTAAAGGCTTTACTTAAAATTTGTCATCCCTTCCAGTCATGTATGCTGTGGCTCTCAAACAGCTTTTCTGAAAGTCACAATTGACACTGTACCTAAAAATCATCTGCTATAGAGCTTATAGTTGTGACCCCTGAGGCAGCATGTAAACCCTTTGATACAGCTGTGCAGTAGTAGGAAACAGCAACAAGTCGATTGAATTGGTGTAAAACAATAGCGGATTCTGTACATTTTCCCAATCCATGGCACATGTAGGGCATGAGTCAAAGGGGTTGAGCTGCCAAAAATGAAGGGTTCAATAGAGCTTTCACCTGTGAGCAGCTGGTCACACACTTGTGGTTTTCCATATATGTTCACATATTGAAAGAAAACCATCCACTAGCTATTATCTTTGAACACCAAGGACAAACGTATCATGGATAATGCCCATCCAACTGTTAATGCAGTCTGTGCCTTTGTTGGAACTTCTGTTCCCAGGCTAATAGATATTTCATTTAACTGATAACTGCCTTCTTGATATACCATTAGCACCTAAACTTTTTATGCAAGAAGTAACTAAGAATGTGCTGAGGGTGCATATGTTTACTCTCTTGGCCCCAACTCTCTAATAGTCTTATATATAAGAGTGTTATACAAATTTTGGAAGTGAGAATAAAACTGTCAACAGAGGAGAAATATATAAATGCATCATTAAAATACTATTATGCTAACATCATAAACATATTTTATACGCACACATGCATGCAGACATTTAGCTATAGTTATAGATATATACATTAGCATTAACAGGTATATAGTATGCTTCATAATATATATGGCATTATGGTTGTTGTTTTGATATGCAAGTACAAAGACTGTTCAGAATTAATATTATGATAGCTTGTTACAATTCCTTTTTCCAAATGTAAGTAGAACTTTCTAAAATGCAAATCCAAGCATATATTTACATTACGTTATTGTCTTTCGGTGCATACTTATTGAATATTTAATACATTCAACATACTGTATATGATGTGGAGAGTATTGTTCAGGGTGTGACTAAAACAAATATGAAAATTACAGACTATTAGATGAATGCTTGGGAGACCATACTCTTTAAATATTTTACTAGTCCCTACGTGATACAGTCCCTGATTACAACTTCTTACTAAGATTTTTCTCTTCATTCTCTCCTTATCACTTCACCATTCCCTCTACCCCATACTTCCCCACTACAAATTAAAACATGCTTTCTGTTGCCCTTAACCTTTCTTACATCCTCTTCCTTTTGACTGAAATAAATACTACCTCATCTTCTAAACTTGCATGTTTGTGTGGAAAGTGCCACTAGTTTTTCATCCCTAGCTTTGATACTAGTTCTTCTGGAAGGCCTTTCCTGATGATCCTGACAGCGTTAGACGTTAGCTAAGTGCTTCTCTTCTATTCTCCCTTATCACTCTATACTGTCCTATAATAGCTCTTATCACATTGTTTTGAACAGTAGTGTATAGCCTTATTTAATTATTCAAAGCCCAGATGGATCCTGAGCATCTTTTTTTTTAAATTCCTTTTTTTTTA